>NW_004797393.1:710909-712062 GCF_000002075.1 Aplysia californica
GAGGGGGGGTACACAGTGAAAACTGTTGATTGATTGATTGAGTAGGTGTTTTACGGCACTATCGACTCAAGTTTGATCACGTAACGACTCAATTTTGATCATGTAAGTGAAGACTGTCTAAGACGGCCACCCATATCCAGGAGTAAAGTGGCTGTATTCAACAGTTTGTACTCTAGTGCGGGCACAAATTTGTGGCGAAACTAATCCTTAAACATTTTTTAACGGGTAAATCAGTGTCACCCATACTCTGCACAACAGTTTGTATCAATTTGTCTTGACTTAATCATAATTTTCAACGACACTTGAGGCTAGATTTTTTTTTTAAAAGACGTTTCTTCATAAATCTATATAAGACACTGCAAATCTCCTACACGCGGAAAATGGAATTGTTCACAGCACTTCCAGCTTCTCACACACATTTTGGCACCCCGAACCAACAACCTCACGATTACGACTAAAACCATCCATTTGTGGTTGCTCAATAGAGATAGAATTTAACAAATGTGAGGCAGCGTGGTGGAATCAGGCTCTCGTCAAAATAATCAAAGTGAAGAAACTTGCCCTTTTCCGTAGGTTTGTGAATTTTTATCAAATTTTATTTTTTGGTTCAACACCCATTAAAAAACTTATTTCTGTGTGGAATTTTCCTTTAAAAAATGTTGGTTGAAAGCACAAAAAATGTACATTTTCAGTTACCACGGACTCTTAAGCTAAGGAAATAACTAATCTTTGGCGGGCATTTTCTCACTAATTTTACCTCTGAAAACAGGTGACCCCCACCTCCTTCTTTCGCAAATATCTCGACTTGTATTCAAGATGTATGGATGGATATTTTTTTCATCCAAAAAAAGACAAGTGAACAATCTTTAAGATGATACCAATATCTCTAATATGCTCAAAAATTGACGAGAGCCTGATTCCACCTCGCTGCCTCACATATATCAATACATTTACGGTTACTCAATAGAGGTAGGATGGACCAACTATCCATCCATCGAAATGAATACGGTCGCAGATTAGAGATAGGATATACCAAATGTCCACTCATCTTCGGTCGCACACTCTCTCCTCCCTTTATACTTCTGTCTATCTACATAATCACTCACTCACTCACTCACTCACTCACTCACTCACTCACTCACTCACTCACTCA
>NW_004797393.1:715777-717630 GCF_000002075.1 Aplysia californica
GCTGTGTAGTCCTGGCTGTTTCAGGTAATTACACGTCTTTGGATGTGTGCTGTGTAGTCCCGGCTGGTAATTACACGTCTTTGGATGTGTGCTGTGTAGTCCCGGCAGGTAATTACACGTCTTTGGATGTGTGCTGTGTAGTCCTGGCTGTTTCAGGTAATTAAAAGTCGTTTTTTTTATCCCTTGCCCATTTCTATGAGACAAACACTAACATACTGACAAGATCTTTCACAGTCTATAGCTGAGTACCCATTCCCACCTGGGTGAAATGAGGGCAATGCCTGTAAAGTGCCTTTCCCAAGGACACAACGTCGGGTACCTGACGGGATTCGAACCTACGACCTTATGGCTGCGAGTATGAGAGCCTAACCACTAGGCCCCTGACGCCTTTGTTGCAGATCAGAATCCTAAGACGCTACAGTCTTTAGGCCTTTCCCAAAGGGGGATATTAACATGTTCTTATGTACACTGAAATTGTAAATGGGCTGATTTATCAATGTCATGTTGATACTGTGCCGGAACAACATAGGGGGAACTGCTGCTTTTTCTTTCCCCATCCTTACTATCGTCATTTGTACCTCTATTTCTTTTGTATGTTTGTCACTCTCTTGTGAACTGCTATTTCCGTGGTGCTTTGATAGTCGAAGCAGACTTTGTGCTGTTGAAGCTAGAGAGGTGAGCAGAGTAAGTCTGATTCCCCGTTTGGACTTCTCTGTTGACATCCACCCCTTGGCGCCCATATGATCTTATACCGTTGCAAGCGCAGTAAAACCTTACTAAAACTGAAACTAAACACTGTTGGACACTATCAAACTTACTTTTTTTCTACTAATCATATGACGTCAATCTCTATTAGGCCTATTATATTGGTGTACGTTCGTCACATTTCCCGCTAAAACTTCCGAACCACTTAACGGAGGTTCAGAATCATTTAAAGTAAAGGGTGCACAGTTTTATTGAAGAGCCTGAAGTCACTGTATTTTAATTTTAATTTTTTTCGTTTGTTTCGTTTAGATCTAATTTGGGGAAAGTTCGTCTTCTGAGACCCCGTTGTAAACAAGTGAGGTCTCCGTTTACTAGCCGTGCGCACTGTTTTCACATCTTTGAAATTTTGGAGTGTACAACCACGAAAGCGGAATAGAGAATCGATCTAGGCTATACATCTATTATATATTTGGCAACTTGGAAACACATGTGTCACTTATCTCTCAAGATGTATTGCTCCAATCCAGTAGAGTGTAAATATAGTAGGCCAATGACTTTCAGTTGAAGTTAATGCACCGATCATTCCTTTCAGTGTGTTATCACATGTGTGTATTTGTGTGGTCAGTGTGTTAACACATGTGTGTATTTGTGTGTTTTCAAATGTGTGTATTTGTGTGGTCAGTGTGTGATCACATGTGTGTATTTGTGTGGTCAGTGTGTGATCACATGTGTGTATTTGTGTGGTCAGTGTGTGATCACATGTGTGTATTTGTGTGGTCAGTGTGTTATCACATGTGTGTATTTGTGTGGTCAGTGTGTTATCACATGTGTGTATTTGTGTGTTTTCACATGTTTGTATTTGTGTGGTCAGTGTGTGATCACATGTGTGTATTTGTGTGTTATCACATGTGTGTATTTGTGTGTTATCACATGTGTGTATTTGTGTGTTTTCACATGTGTGTATTTGTGTGTTTTCACATGTGTGTATTTGTGTGGTCAGTGTGTTAACACATGTGTGTATTTGTGTGTTTTCAAATGTGTGTATTTGTGTGGTCAGTGTGTGATCACATGTGTGTATTTGTGTGGTCAGTGTGTGATCACATGTGTGTATTTGTGTGGTCAGTGTGTGATCACATGTGTGTATTTGT
>NW_004797393.1:721085-722142 GCF_000002075.1 Aplysia californica
TAGGTTATTTTTATTGCACAGGGTTATTCATAACGTTCATCCTCGACCACGTCCCAGGTCATCTTGCCTCGTTTCAATCCACCTCATATCTCGTTTCACCCCACCTAACCTCTCGTTTCACCCCACCTCATTCCTCGTTTCACCCCACTTTATATCTCGTTTCACCCCACCTCATATCTCGTATCATCCCACCTCATTCCTCGTTTCACCCCACCTTATATCTCGTTTCACCCCACCTCATATCTCGTATCACCCCACCTCATATCTCGTATCACCCCACCTCATATCTCGTTTCACCTCACCTCATATCTCGTTTCACCCCACCTCGCCTCTCGTTTCACCCCACCTCATATATCGTTTCACCCCACCTCATATCTCGTGTCACCCCACCTCACCTCTCGTTTCACCCCACCTCATATCTCGTTTCACCCCACCTCATATCTCGTTTCACCCCACCTCATATCTCGTTTCACCCCACCTCACCTCTCGTTTCAACCCACCTCACCTCTCGTTTCACCCCACCTCACCTCTCGTTTCACCCCACCTCACCTCTCGTTTCACCCCACCTCATATCTCGTGTCACCCCACCTCGTATCTCGTTTCACCCCACCTCATATCTCGTGTCACCCCACCTCATATCTAGTTTCACCCCACCTCATATCTCGTTTCACCCCACCTCATATCTCGTGTCACCCCACCTCACCCTTCGTTTCACCCCACCTTATATCTCGTTTCACCTCACCTCATATCTCGTTTCACCCCACCTCACCTCTCGTTTCACCCCACCTCATATATCATTTCACCCCACCTCACAACTCATTATCTTGTATGATCTCACATCACCTCACCTGATCTCTTCTTACCTCACCTCAACTCACCCTGTCTCTCATTACCCCACCCCTCCTTACCTCACCTCAACTCACCCCGTCTCTCATCACCCCACCCCTCCTCACCTCGCCTCACTTCACCCTGTTTCAACTCACCCCTCCTCATTTCACCTCTCCTCACCTCACATCACCCCGTCTCACCCTGTCTCACCCCGTCTCACCCTGTCTCA
>NW_004797393.1:723882-726197 GCF_000002075.1 Aplysia californica
CCCTCCCCGCCCCCTTCTGACTCGTTTGTCTTCAAGCTGTAATTCGTCTTTCGCTACAGCGCAAGTTTATTTTCAAAAAGCCCTGCATAGTTTATAGCTAAAGCACACCTGCTATTTGCAGAGTGACAATGGTTTGGCAAAGAGCTGTACATAGATTGTTCCTTTGATGCCTCCATTTGATGTTTGAGCCTCTTATTGTAACTGGTGATTAAAGATACATAATCTGGAAACATTCTATAAAATGTGGCTTGACTACTTACGGGTCCATAGGTACACACCAACTTCCTAGCAACCATTACTGTGGTTGTAGCAAAAATGATGATAATCGGATTGTAAAGTGATTGGAAAGAAAACTCAATCGAAAGACAGCAATTACTTTTTCCTTCTTATTGTTGTCGTTTGTAAATGCTTGGGTGGCATGTTTAAGGCTTTTATAATCATGTCTATGGGAGTCTCCCAAAAACTGCATTTGTCACTTTCTATTTTTTTTTTATCAGCGAGCAGTCAAGGTGAGCTTCTATAAGTACTGCCTCATTTGATTTCTTTTCCTTCCAAAAAAAGTCAAGAGTGTTCTAAGAAACTTTTTTTGTTGTTTCTTTCATTTTATTTTCACTGTCTTTAGTAATTGTCCAGCATTCACAGCCGTATTGAAGTGTTGACCAAACATGGCCTTTTATTGGGGTAGTCATTGAGATGTTTCTATTTTTATCGATTGGGCTCATCAGATTTCATTGAAATTATCTTTAGCCATTGCAATTCTTAGTTTTTATTTCTGTGGGACATTTGGCATCAGTGATGTAATGCTATATTTTAGATATATTTAAACATAGGGCACGATTTCTTCAAAACTACGATAAGTAGCTAGAAATAATCGGACTCCTTTGAAACGAATTCGGCAGGGTTGAAGCAGCCAGTCTCCTAAATGGGTTCAGATCCTTTTTCCCAAACAATCTAAATTGGAGCCTCCTAAGAAATGAGGAATCCACTGAAAAAAACGGGCATAGTCCCAAACCGGAAAGTGTGAGGGTGTCAATTTTAAAAGCTTGTGGACTCAACTTCATATTTATTGTTTGATTGGTGGTTTATTTTATATGTTTGTTGGGTGGGAAATCTAACTATAATAATCAACCAACAGCTGAACAGAAATACAGTTATGAGTCAACACGAGTTCAAAATTGAAACCCTTTCGATTTTATTTTCTGTTTGTGACTGCCCGTGGGCTCTTCAAATACAAACATCCAACTCTTTAATCAGCTAAATGTTGTCAACTGGCGCTTCAAATGTTGGAGCCTCACCGCCACCCCGTAAATGAGTTAATTAAACGGTGTCAATTTGGGGGTGGGGGTGGGGATGGGGTGGGGGTGGGGGATGCTTTAGACATTTCCCTGTAATGCCAACTGATGCACTCTCTCGTATCCCCCAAACCTGGTTCTCTGGCATGTGTTTGTTCTACTGGTTTACAGATGATGTGTGGGTGGTTGGCGGGTGCTCAAATCGCTGGCTGGGTGCAAGAACCCTACAAGTGCCAATTTGCAAATTGGCACTTGTAGGGTTCTTGTACCCAGCCAGCGAAATGGAGTTGGTCCTTTGTCCTATCAAACATCTAACGTCCTTACCTCTCCCCTTTCATTTGCATGTCTCTCTCTCTCTCTTGTAACACTTCTAATCTTTGGCACACTTGTATATTTTGAACTATTTGTGTTGCAAGCACTGTAAAACTCACACTAAAACTAAACTAAAAGAAGAGGGTATTTTAGGATAATTATAGAACTACAGTTGCTTACTCTTAGTAGTAGTAGAGGTTTTACGGCGCTCGCAACTGCATAGTTGCTTACTCTAAAAAAAAAAAAAAAAAAAAAAAAACCCATTATATTATGGCTTTCTTTATAGCAGTCTTTAGTGGACTTTGCATTGTGTCTGTTCCGTTAGTTTAGTAGGAGTTTTATGGCGCTCGTAACGGCATAAGATCATATGAGCGCTCGTAACGGCATAAGATCATATGAGCGCTCGTAACGGCATAAGATCATATGAGCGCGCGAAACACACATTGGTTGCGTTCACAACAGTTCGAAGCACGGTTTGGTTTAAGTCAATTGGGTTTTTTTTTTTTAAGGTTACAATTTCATGGTAAAATCTCTGTTTTTAAAATGACAATTTACTTCAGATTGAAACAACGGAATTTTCCATTTATTGCGAAGGCCAATGACCTTTATAAAACCGACAATTCTACTGGGAATTTGTTCTGTATAGCTGTCTTGAGTGGGCATTGTCTCATATTTGTACAAACGTCGAAGTGTCTTTAGGCCATTACCAAA
>NW_004797393.1:728088-729650 GCF_000002075.1 Aplysia californica
TCACTGTCACTGTCACTATCACTATCACTATCACTGTCACTGTCACTATCACTATCACTATCACTGTCACTATCACTGTCACTGTCACTGTCACTATCACTATCACTATCACTATCACTATCACTATCACTATCACTGTCACTGTCACTGTCACTATCACTGTCACTGTCACTATCACTGTCACTATCACTATCACTATCACTATCACTGTCACTGTCACTGTCACTATCACTATCACTGTCACTGTCACTGTCACTATCACTATCACTATCACTGTCACTGTCACTGTCACTGTCACTATCACTATCACTTTCACTATCACTATCACTGTCACTGTCACTGTCACTGTCACTATCACTATCACTATCACTGTCACTGTCACTATCACTATCACTATCACTATCACCGGCGCTACTTCCATAACCATTGACACTACTTCTACTTCCAGCACAATCACCACCACCAGCATTATTATATCATCATCCCCACCTATCATCACAACCTGTCACCACCACCTACCACCATCACCTATCACCATCAACTATCATCACCACCTATCACCATCTATCACCACCACCTACCACCATCACCTATCATCACCACCTATCACCGTCACCTATCATCACCACCTATCACCACCACCTATCACCACCACCTATGACTATCACCATTCATCACCACCACCTTTCACCACCACCTATCACCACCACCTATCACCATCACCTATCACCACCTATCACCACCACCTATCACTATCACCTATCATCACCACCTATCACCACCACCTACCACTGTCACCTATCACCACCACCAATCACCACCACCTATCACCTTTCACCACCACCACCTATCACCACCACCTATCACCACCACCTATCATCAACACCTAACCTCACCATCTATCACCACCACCTATCCCCTTATATCCTCACCACCACCTATCACCACCACCTATCACCACCACCTACCACCACCACCTATCACCACCTATCACCATCACCTATCATCACCATCACCTATAATCACCACCACCTATCACCACCTATCACCACCTATCACCAACACCTATCACCACCACCTATCCCCTTATATCCTCACCATCTATCACCATCACCTATCCCTCTATATCCTGACCACCTATCACCACCATCTATCCCCGGGCCCCTTATATCCTCACCACCTATCATCACCACCTATCATCACCACCTATCACCACCACCTATTCCCTTATATCCTCACCACCTATCACCACCACCTATCCTCACCACACATCATCACCACCTATCCCCTTATATCCTCACCACCTGTCACCACAGCCACCCAGCCACCGGTCAGATTCCAGCGATGATGACGACGAGGAAGAGAAACAGGCCAAGACAGTGGCACAACAGCCCTCCCAGCACGCAGCCACATCCACCCCGGCCGCCCCGGTAGTGCAAGCTACACCCCAGGTAACTCAGTCTGTCTGTCTGTCTGTCTGTTTGTCTCCTTGTCTGTCTGTCTATCTGTGTGTCTGTCTGTCTGTCTGTGTGCCTGCCTGCCTGTCTGTCTGTCTGTCTGTC
>NW_004797393.1:730408-733052 GCF_000002075.1 Aplysia californica
TCTTTATATATATATATATATTATGTATATATATATAAACTATATACAACCGTGTGGACTGTTTCAGACGAGCACTGAGCCAGCCCCGGCCAAAGAGAGCCCTGGGAAACCACAGACCAAGAAGTCAACGAGGGACGAAATGGTGAACCCTTTGTGGGCAGAGGACAAGGGCTTAGGACAGGAGCGAGTGATTAAAGTACGGTTGTTTGTTCATTTGGTTGTTTGTCTAACTGTTTGATTGTTTGTTTGTCTGGCTGGCTGTTTGTTTGTCTGACTGTTTGTTTGTTTGTCTGACTGTTTGTTTGTTTGTTTGTTTGTCTGTCTGACTGTTTGTTTGTCTGACCGTTTGTTTGTTCATTTGGTTGTTTGTCTGGCTGTTTGTCTGTTTGTTTGTCTGTCTGGCTGTTTGTTTGTCTGTCTGGCTGTTTGTTTGTCTGACTGTCTGTGTGTTTGTTTGTCTGTTTGTTAGTGGTAAATGTTACCTCCCCTATGATCAGGGGTGTGGCTGAAAGACAGCAGTGAGAAGGAGCCAAGGAGTAGCAGTAGAAAGACTGCAGAAAGAGTCAGGAGTCCAGAGGAGGGGGCAAAGGGGAGAGGAGGTGGTGGGGGCAGAAGGTGGAGAAGAAAGAAGACGACAGAACATGGTTTGGGGAGCTGAAAAGGAGGTGGACGGAGAATCGTTTGGACAAGAAAAATGTCTGTCGTTGTCAGGTTTTGAACCCGTGACTCAATGAGGTAGAAGCTACCCCGGTCACCAGGGTTATAACGGACACTTGTCTCATCGAAACTTAGTGGCTGTTTATCACAAAAGTGACTGCAGTTTAAAATGTCCCAGAAATCCCCAGATGGTGATTCACAGAGTGGATCCCCCCACCCCCACCCCCAAGGACAGTGCTGCTGACTGAGGTTGTGTTCAGGCCATAATCATGTTCTTATGCTCAGTATAAATAGGCTGATTTATCAATGTCATGCTTATACTGCTGCTTTGTTCCTTTCCTCATCCTTACTATCGTCATTATTCCTCTACTTCTTTTGTATGTTTGTCACTCTCTTGTGAACTGCTATTTCCGAGGTGCCTTGATAGTCGAAGCAGACTTTGTGCTGTTGAGGCTAGAGAGGTGAGCAGAGTAAGTCTGATTCCCTGTTTGGACTTCTCTGTTGACATCCACCCCTTGACATTCATATGACCTTATGCAGTTGTGAGAGCCGTAAAACCTTACTAAAACAAACAGACAGAATGGATTATTATTTTTGAATTTTCAGGGAAACGCTGAGGAAATGATTTTCTGGAGAAAATTCATCAACAAATACTTACTGCCCATTAAGCCAAGTGCTGACGAAAAGGTAAGGAAGTGTAGGTCTTCTGTCTTACATCTTATACATCTTACTTCAGTGTACAGGTTTTTGGGAGGGTAAGAACTCTTTTATAGAAAGTACCAATTAATTTCAGATTTTTATCCAGCTTCTCTGTTAATTTCAGGGGAAAAAACGGTTTGCATTTCTTGTTGTCGTTGTTAATTGGTGTGACATTTTAGCCGAATCACTCACGTGGGTCAGATTTGAAATTAAATAGAATAAACGAAAAAAAAAATCCGACTGACAAAAAAACCAAACAAACAACAACAACAACAACAACAACAACAACAACAACAACAACTACACTCGTAATCGTCATTGTGAGGTTGTGTGTTCGGGGATTCGAGCTACGGGGCCCGCCGACGTTGTGTCCTTGAGAAAGGCACTTTACACAAATTTTCCTCACTTCACCCAGGTGAGATTGGGTACCCGGCCATAGACAGTGAAAGATCTTGTCAGTATGTTAGTGTTTTAGCGCCTACAAATGGCTGCTTGCACTGCATGCTTCCCATGAAGTTGAGGTTGTTTCAGAATGCTCCCAGGTCTGCTGGGGTAATAGTATAGATTGTAAAGCGCATAGAGCTTGCTGTTGAGAGGGGATTTGCGCTATACTAATGCTATCTAATATTAGTAGTATAGATTGTGAAGGGCATAGAGCTTGCTGTTGAAAGGGGATTTACGCTATACAAATGCTATCTATTATTAGTAGTAGTAGTATAGATTGTGATAGCTTGCTGTTGAGAGGGGATTTGCGCTATACAAATGCTATCTATTAGTAGTAGTAGTAGTATAGATTGCGAAGCGCATAGAGCTTGCTGTTGAGCGGGGATTTGCGCTATACAAATGCTATCTATTATCATTAACAACAACCCAATAGAAAACAAAGCAACAACAACAACGGCACCTTAAAAAAACCCAGAAAAACAATCCCCCCAAAGAGGGAGGAGAAATACGGACGATACATTAACACAACAGTACTCTTGATCTTAACTTGCACTCAGACACAAACAGGCTCACAGCCACTTGCATTCATTATTTGTGAGGCGGCGTGGAGGAATCAGGCTCTCGTCAATGTTTGGGCATGTGGAGTTATTGTTATCATCTTAAAGCTTGTTCACTTGTCTTTATTTGGTTGAAAAAAAATATCCATTTATCTTGAATGCAAGTCGAGATATTTGTGAATGAAGGAGGTGGGGGTCGCCTGTTTTCAGAGGTAAAATTAGTGAGAAAATGGCCGCCAAAGATTAGTTATTTCCTTAGCTGAAGAATCCGTGGTAACTAAAAATTT
>NW_004797393.1:736076-740233 GCF_000002075.1 Aplysia californica
GGGAGGTAAAGAATTCCATCAAGAAGGACAAGAATACCTACCTGAATGGCCTGGCCGAAAAGGCGGAGAAAGCAGCAACAGACGGGCACTTGCGGATTGTACATTAGACAACATAGACTCTTTCAGGTATGTTCAGCAAGCCCGCTCTATCAGTGAAAGACAAAGAGGGAAAGACTATCTTCAACCCAGAGGGGCAACTGAACCGATGGAGAGAACACTGTGATCAACTATTGAACAAACCACCTCCAGAAAACCAACCAGAAATTCTTCCAGCCAGAAATGACCTCCCAATCGCTACGGAACCACCTTCGAGAGAGGAAATTGCAGCGCTATAAAAGCACTGAAGTCCCACAGGGCAGCTGGTCCCGACCATATACCACCGGAAGCCCTTAAGGCAGATAAAGATGCATAAGTGGAAATTCTCTATGCTCTATTCGAAAAGGTTTGGCAAGAGGAGGAAATACCATCTGACTGGAAGGAAGGCCGCCTAATCAAGCTGCCAAAGAAAGGAGACCTCAGCAATTGTAACACCAACAAAGGCATAACACTCCTGTCCATACCTGGGAAAGTCTTTAATGGGATACTCCTGGAGAGAATCAAGCTGGCAACAGATGAGAAGCTCAGAGGAACCCAGGCAGGATTCCGCAAGAACTGATCATGTGTGGACCAGATTGCTACCCTGCACATCATTGTTGAGCAATCGCTTGAATGGAATTCACCTCTCGTGGTCAACTTCATTGATTATGAAAAGGCGTTTGACAGTATGGACAGGGAAACTCTGTGGAAACTCATGCGGCATTTTGGAATACCTGACAAAATCATCAGGCTTGTGAAGGCCACCTATGATGGAACAAACTGCCAAGTCTTCCACGAGGGACAACTCTCAGAACCATTCCAGGTAAAGACAGGAGTGCGACAAGGATGCTTGCTCTCATCTTTTTTCTTCGTACTGGCAATTGACTGGATCATGAAGGAAGCCACCAGAGGCAAACGTAATGGAATACAATGGATCCCTTGGCAGCAGCTGGACAACTTGGACTTCGCCGATGATTTTGCACTGCTCTCTCACACACATGCTCATATGCAAGAAAAGACCAAGGAACTCAACAGCCTATCAAGGAGTGTTGGCCTACGTATACACCCGGGCAAGTCGAAAGTAGTGAAGCTAGGAAAAGTGTCAAGCCCTGCTGTGACAGTGGAAGACATTCCCCTAGAAGAAGTGGACTCCTTTACCTACATTGGAAGTGTCATCGATGGTAAAGGTGGAACTGAGGCAGATGTAAAAGCAAGAACCACCATGGCAAGTCAGCATTCAAAATTAAGCATCAAAAGTCTGGAAAGCAAGCAAAATCTCATTGCGCACCAAGATTCGGCACTTTAGTTCCAATGCCAAGCCTGTGCTCCTCTATTGCAGCGAAACTTAGAAGACAACAAAGACAGTGCTGAATAAAGTCCAGACTTTCATCAACAGATGTATGAGGAGCATCCTAAGAATTAAGTGGCAGGATAGTGGGAAAGGACAGGACAAAAGGATATAGAAGTAGAAATAGGACTAAGAAAGTGGCTTTGGATGGGACACACCTTCAGAAAGCCCAGCGGAAACATCACAAGACAGTCACTGCAATGGAACCCACAGGGAGCACGAGGCAGGGGTAGGCCACGGGAAACATGGAGGAGATGAAGCTCACTTGGAACGAGCTAGGAAGGATGGCCCAGGACAGAGATAAATGGAAGGAGCCTGTATGTGGCCTATACCCTGCCTGAGGTGAAAGACATTGATGATGATTATTAAGATGTTAACCTGAATGTTTTCCTCCCCCCCCCCTCCCCCGTCCTCCCCCACCCCACCGCCAGACGTTCCTCTGGTCGCCACCAGGAAGACGGGGAGGACACGTCCATCCAGGACGCCATCAGACACATCAAGGACGTTCTGCGCATGCCCGCCGAGGACGACCCGGGGGCGGTGACCGAAGCCCCGGAGATAGCAGACGAGAGGACGGCGTTTGGGGAGACGGTCGTGGGCGCTTCCACCAGGAGGCTTCCTTTTGGTCAGTTGCGACGTTTTTGAATTATTTTTGTTTTTTTAACCACGTTTTCTTGTTTTTTCCCCTTTTTTGGTTCTGGTTTCGTTTTGGTTTAGTTTGATCTTGTTTCGTTTCTTAAGTATCGTTAAAGAAATTGTGAGGCATTGCAGTGGAATCAGGCGCTCATCAAAGTAATCAAAGTGAAGAAACTTGCATTTTTCCGCTGGTTTGTGAATTTTTATCAAACTTTTGTTTTTGGGCTCAACACCTTTTATGGCCATTAAAGAACTTATTTCTGTGTGGATTTTACTGAAAAACGTTGATTAAAGGCACAAAAATTGTGAATTTTCAGTTACCACGGACTCTTAAGCTAAGGAAATAACTAATCTTTGGCGGCCATTTTCTCATTAATTTTACCCCTGAAAACAGGTGACCCCCCACCTCCTTTATTCTCAAATATCTTGACTTGTATTTAAGATAAACGGATATTTTTTTATCCAATCAAAGACAAGTGAACAAGCTTTAAGATGATACTGATAATTCGATGTGCGCAAAAATTGACGAGAGCCTGATTCCACCACGCTGCCTCACAATCTATTTTTAAAAATTTTGTTTTTGTTTTGTTTTGTTCAACCCAACTTGTCTAAGATCACTGCCAGCTCTTGTGGGGGAGGGGGCTCTCGTTGCCTAGAGATTAGGGTGTTCGCCTCTCATTCGAAGGTCGTGGGTTCGAATCCGGGTAGGGACGGAAAATGTTTTCTCCAAAATTCGACTCCTTTCACGTCCTTTCCCGCTCTCTAGTTCTCGCAATGTTCTAACGTCTGCTTTGGTCTCCCCTTTCTACCCCCACCCCCTCACCTCCATTGCCGCCTCCTCTGGGCTACTGACTCTTTCTGCAGCCTTTCTACTGCTTCTCCTTGGCTCCTTCTCACTGCTGTCTTTCAGCCACACCCCTGATCCTATGGTAGGAAATTGCGACTCCGAAGGTACTCTATGTTATGTATCTTTATTGACAAGAGCGTTAAAAAAACATTTCAGTTTTGTTTGGAATACATTTTGAATGTGGTTTTTTTTCCCTTTCCATTTCCATGAAATTGACTCCACCTGACTTGTAGAAAAAGGTGCGAATAATAGTGTCCGTTAGCGTATTACGTACGTTATCATTATGACAGGTAACTGTTACAGATAGAGATTCAAGGAATATAGATGTATGTCAAGGGTCATCATCCAGTGCCAGATCTGCGACAGACATCGGCGATCATGATTTTCCATTCATTCCTTTGCTCGGATGCTCTCAGAAAAGCTACGTTTCCCTGATTTTTCCCTGATACCCATTTGTTTAGGTTCCCTAAGTATGTTGTTCTGGGCCTACCCCTGCCTCGCTTGCCCTCAATTTTGCCAGTGAGAGCTAGATGTTCAAGACCCTTATGTCTATTCAGGTGTCCCAAAAACTGCATTTGTCGTTTCCTGATTGTTTTTAACATTGAGCGTCCCACGTAGGCTTCATCAAGCACTACCTCATTTGATTTCTTTTCCTTCCACGATACTCTTAGCAGTCTCCTAGGTGTGAGAGCGATATTGATTTTAGATTTGTTGATGGTGGTGGTGGTGAGTGATGATATGGGATGGCGTTTATGCAATGTTAGTGTTGGTCCTATCTTCCTCTGCCCCAATGAGTCACGAGGGACGTAGGGGGCACCCTCTATCCCGTTCCCTACTGGAACCATCTTTACTCTCACTGAGGGAAAAAAGAAGTTGAATGTTACTTTTGCAGACGAGAGTCAACAAATGAACCAGACGATTAAGAAAATTGGAACAATCCTGGACGCCGGACGCTTGAACCAGACCCTGGACCGAAACACTTCCCAGACCCTCAACACAGTTCGCAGACGGCTTACGGGGGAGAATTACCGGGAGAAGTAAGTCTTTTGGACTAGATGAAGTGATGATGAGGTTAGATGAGATGATGATGATGATGATGATGATGATGATGATGATGATGATGATGATGATGATGATGATGATGATGATGAGATTAGATTAGATGATGATGATGATGAGAAGATGGTGATTTTTTTCTGAGATATCCGCATAAGTCTCTCTCTCTCTCTCTCTCTCTCTCTCTCTCTCTCT
>NW_004797393.1:742316-745182 GCF_000002075.1 Aplysia californica
TCCTCCCCCCCCCCTTTCCTCCCATTCCCCCTTCTTTTTCCACCTCCTTGTTCTTGCATATCTCCAATTCGCTGTAGGGCAATTTACTATCATAGAAAACACATTTGAAAAAAGATGTCTAAGAATTTCCTGAGTTCTGGTTTTGCATCGAAATCAGTAAAATTTCTTATTTCCAATGATTTTTGTTTCCATCTTTTTTCAATTTTTGCTTGCGTGTCGGATATATTGATGCCCAAAGTAATCATCGAAACCTTTTGAGAATGTACGAGTAAGACGTACGGCCTTTTTGCAACATGGTGTTATAATTTATTATACATGTACTGTACTTTGAAAGCTATTTTATGCTACATAATTCGGTCATATTGTGCGTCGATGTCTTTCCACTACTGGTACCTGCATTTTGTTACTTCTACTATGAAGGAAAGTTACTTTTTGCATATCGTGTATTATGTTACATATTTTGTTAACTTACAGATTCCGTTGGCAACCACTCGTGATTTTATAAATTATAATTAATGGTTTTATGCTGTCAGGTAACAAGGGCGTAACTCGCTCATTCCCATGACATTTGATGATTTAATGAATATTCATGTACATTCCTTCTAAATGTTTACAATAAATTAATGCTGCTTTATTCATGATCACACAAACCCTACATGTTTATAGAAATAGGTGAAACTGTATCATTCCACACCTCAGTCAACACTTCACTTTTCCCACTTTTTCATCCTCTGTTGCCGTCAGTTAAGCGTTTAGGGGAGATGCAGTTAGTTTTCTATGGTAGGCCAGCTCCGCAGCTCTTTCAGTTGTGATGTTATGTTTTCTTAGGGTTTCCTTGACACATTCGATCCACCTTTTGCGTGGCCTTCCTCTTCCTTTATAGTCTGAATGCTTGGTGTTGTAGGCTCTCGAGGCTAGCTGGTCAGGTGACATGCGTAACAGGTGGCCCAACCTTTTTATCCTCTGTCTTTCTATGTAACGCAGGCAGGACTCAGTGCCGATAGCTGCTCTTACTTCTTCATTTTTCTGCCTGTCTGATGTTAAGTGGAGCAAAATATTTCTGGATTTTAATCAATAAATTATACATGTGGTTTGTTTTATACATTTATTGTCGATTCCAAAATGTACTGTAGCTTTCCCTTATTGTAATCCTTGACGGTTTTTTAATATTATCACTTTGTGTTTTGTTTGTTGTTTTTGTTTTTATGAGAAAGAACTGCTGTTAATGCGAGTCAGAGAAAAAGATAACAGTTACCAGTTGTTTTTATGACGTCTTTAGAGTGCGGTCAAGAATTCATGGGATTGTTCACAGCAGTTCCGCTTCTCACACACATTTTGTACACGCATATGGCCTACGTCACAGCTCACCAATGAGACTTTTTTAAAGTGGTAAAACTACTTACAAGAAATTAATTGTATAGTGAACACTTTTTTTTTACACTAAAAGTTCTCAAGACATGCGTTCAATAAAAATAATGTCGTAATTAGAAAAACGTGACGGACTTCTTTTTAAAAGTGATATTGTCCCAGCTGTAAACCTTTTAAAATCCTCTGTAGAAGCCACCCACTGGGATTTTTCATTAGTATTTGTGAGGCAGCGTGGTGGAATCAGGCTCTCGTCAATTTTTGGGCATGTAGAGTTATTAGTATCATCTTAAAACTTGGTCACTTATCTTAAGTTGGATGAAAAAAGTGTCCATTTATCTTGAATACAAATCGAGATATTTGCGAAAGAAGGAGGTGGGGGTCACCTGTTTTCAGAGGAAAAATTAGTGAGAAAATGACCGCCAAAGATTAGTTATTTCCTTAGTTTAAGAGTCCGTGGTAACTGAAAAATTACATTTTTTGTGTCTTTAATTAACGTTTTTCAGAAAAATCCACACAGAAATGAGTTCTTTCATGGACATGAAAGGTGTTGGGCCAAAAAACATAAATTTGATAAAAATTTTCAAACCTTCGAAAAATTGCACGCTTCTTCAATTTGATTACTTTGACGAGAGCCTGATTCCACCACGCTGCCTCAAATTTATTAAAGAATTTTCTAGAATAGGGCCAACGGGTGTTTACAAAAATATTAATCTGTTAAGACAAATTGATAAAAATCACTGTACAAAAGCTAGATAGTTGAGGAGATATTTGACAATAAGTTGCGCCACAAATTTTTGACCGCACTATAACCATGCGCGCCGGAGAAAAAGATAACAGTTATCAGTTGTCTTTTATGACGCTCTTAATTCATCATAGACTTGGGCAATTTCAACGCCTGGCCATGTACATTATTAAGTATTTTATCTTTATGAGTCGGTAATCTTGTGTATCGTTAAATGTAAAATGCTTGGAGGATTGCGCAGTAACCATGCTGACTGCTGTTATCATCATCATCATCATCATCATCATCATCATAATCATCATCATCATCATCATCATCATCATCATCATCATCATTATCATCTCGAAGATTTTTTTTTTTTAATTTTAATTGGTGGAAACAGAAGAATTTCCAATATTTATAACACGTCAAAGTTCAACGTTTCGCCCATTTTCATCGCCATCATCACCACCACCATCATCATCATCATCATCGTCATCATCATCATCATCATCATCATCATCACTATCATCATATTATCATCATATAGTGTCTTTTCGTGTGCCAACAATAATACTATATTTATAGAAGCTAACGTCAATGTCCAGTACCTATATTATGTCCACTATTTGAAGCCTAATCTGACATGTACAAACCTCAACTCGCGCAGTCTCTGAGCGTCCTGTCTACCTTTGTATGCCTGCATTGTTTGAGTACCACTCCAAATAAAGACCTTGTACCTTTGTTGAGTCACTCTTTTGTTTCTTTTTTTTCTTG
>NW_004797393.1:745711-753157 GCF_000002075.1 Aplysia californica
TCTCTCTCTCTATCTATCTATCTATCTATCTATCTATCTATCTATCTATCTATCTATCTATCTATCTATCTATCTATCTATCTATCTATCCACAAACGCACGCGCACACACACACACACACACACACACACACACTCACTCACACACACAATATATACATATAATATTTTAGCACTTCCCCAGCATTTTCTAGCTTATCCCTAATATTTTCTAGCACATACAGAATATTCACATCTATTTTAAAACTCATTCCTATTATTTTCGAGCTCATCCCTAACAATGCATTGCTCTTCCTAAATATCCCCTATTATTTTCTAGCTCTTCCCTATTACTTTCTAACTTATCCTTATTATTTTCTAACTCATCCCTAATATTTTCTAGCTCAACCCAAATTTTCCCTACTATTTTCTAGCTCATCCCCAGTATTTTTCAGGTCATCCCTAATATTTGTTAGCACATCCACACTATTTTCTAGCTTTCCCCTTATATTTTCTAGCATTTTCGCAGTGTTTTCCAACACTTCCCCAGTATTTTTTTTTTTAGCTTATCCCTAATATTTTCAGCTAAACCCAAATATTCCCTACTATTTTGAAGGTCATTCCTATTATTTTTTAGCTCAGCCCTAATGCTTTCTAGCCAATCCATATTTTTTTCTAGCTCATATGTAATATTTTAAAATCTCATCCCTAGTATTTTAACTCATACCTAATATTTTCCAGCATATCCTCAGTATTTTAAAGCATTTTCCCAGTAATTTCTATCATTCTCCAGTATTTTTTAGTACTTGCCCAGTATTTTCTAGCTCGCTCCAAACATTTTTTAGCTCACACCCAGTACCTTTTAGCACATCCCCAGTATTTTCTAGCTTATCCCTAACATTTTCTTGCTCATGCAGAATATTCACTACTATTTTCTAGCTCATTCCTAATATTTTCTATCTCATCACCAGTATTTTCTAGCTGATCATGAGCATTTTCTGTCTCATTCCTTTTATTTTGTAGCTCATCACTAATATTTTTTTTAGCCTATCCCTATTATTTTCTAGCTCATCCATAATATGTTATAGCTCATCCACAGTATTTTCAAGCTGATCCTGAATATTTTCTAGCAAATCGTCATATTTTTTAGAATTTTGTGAGAACTTTTTCGCACGTCCCCAGTATTTTCTAGTCCTTGCCCCGTATTGTTTTAGCTCGTTCTAAATAGTTTCTAGCTCATTCCCAGTACCTTTTAGCACTTTTACAATACTTTCTAGCTTATCACTATTATTTTATAGTTCATTCCTATTATTTTCTAGCATATTCCAAATTATTTTTAGCTAATCTCTATGATTTTTTAGCTCATCCCTAACACTTTCTAGCTCATCCCAAGTATTTTTGGCTCATACTTAATATTCCCTTATAATTTCTAACTCATCTCTACTTTTTTCTAGCTAAACCCAAATTTTCTATAGCTCATTCCTATTATTTTCTAGCTCATCTCCAGTACCTTTTAGCACTTCCCCAGTATTTTCTAGCTTATCCCTTATATTTTCTAACTCAACACAAATATTATCTACTATTTTGTGGCTCATTCCTGTTATTTTCTAGCTCATCCATAATACTTTCTAGCCCATACCTATTATTTTCTTGCTTATCCCCAGTATTTTTTAGCTGATCTGTGATATTTTTTTAACTCATCCTCAGTACTTTTTAGCTTATCCCTAATATTTTCTAGATCATCCCCATTATTTTCTAGCATATCCCTAATATCTTCTACCCCTTTCCTATTGTTTTTTAGGTCATCACTAATATTTTCTAGCTCATCCCAATTATTTTCTAATTCATCCCTAACATTTTGTAGCTAATCCGTAGGGTTTTTTCTAGCTCATCCTTTAAATTTTCTAGGTAATAGCCTTATTTTTTAGCATTTTCCGAGAACTTTCTAGCACATTCCAAGTATTTTCTAGTACTTGCCCAGTATTTTCTTGCTCGTTCTAAATATTGTCTAGCTCATCCCCAGTGCCTTTTACCACTTCCACAATACTTTCTAGCTTGTCCCTAAGATTTCTAGCTCATCCCATATATTCTCTACTATTTTATAGCTCATTCCTATTGTCTTTAGCTCGACACTAATAATTTCAAGCTCATTTTGATTATTTTCTAGCACATTCCTAATACTTTTTAGCTCATCTCTATGAATTTCTAGCTCTTCCGTAATATTTTCTAGCTCATCTCCAGTATTTTTTTTAGCTCATCCTTAATATTCTGTACTAACTTCTAATTCATCCCTACAATTTTCTAGCTAATCCCAATTTTATTATAGCTCATTCCTATTATTTTCTAACTCATCCCTAATATTTTCTAGCACATCCCAAGTATTTTCTAGCTTCTCCCTAATATTGTATAGCAAATTTGAAATATTCCCTACTTTTTGTAGCTTATTCCTATTATTTTCTGGCTCATCTCTAATATTTTCTAACTCCTTCCTATTATTTTCTAGCTCATCCCCAGTACCTCTTAGCACTTTCCCCGGTATTTTCTAGCTTATCCCTAATATTTTTTAGCTCAACACAAATATTCCCAACTATTTTGTTGCTTATTCCTTTCCTGTTATTTTCTACTTCATCCCTAATACTTTCTAGCGAATCCCTAGCTCATAAGTAATATTTTCTAGCTCATTCCCAGTATGTTTTTGCTCATCTCTAATATTTTTAGCACATCTGCAGTATTTTCTAGATTATCCCTAATAGTTTCTAGCATATCACCAGTACTTTCTAGCATTTTTAGAGAGTTTTCCAACACTTCCCTAGTACTTTCTGGCTTATCCCTAATATTTTTTAGCTCATTCCAAATATTCCCTACTAATTTGTAGGTCATTACTATTATTTTCTAGCTCATCCCTAATAATTTCTACCTCATTCGTATTATTTGTTTAGCTCATCCAAAATACTTTCTAGATTTAGCCCATCCCTTTTATTTTCCTGCTCATCCGTAATATTTTTAGCTCATCACTTTTATTTTTTTAGCTGATCCCTAATATTTTCTAGCATATTCCATGTATTTTAAAGCATTTTTCCAATGTTTTCGAACACTTCCCCAGTATTGTGGCTTATCCCTAATATTTTCTAGCTCATCCAAAATATTCCCTACTATTTTGTAGCTCATTTCTTTTATTTTCTAGCTAATCCCTAATAATTTCCATCTCTTTCTTATTATTTTTTTAGCTCATTCACAATGTTTTATAGCCCATCAGTATTATTTTCCAGCTCATCTGTAATATTCTTAGCTCATCCCCAGTATTTTTCAGCTCTTCCCTAATATTTTCTAGCATATCCCAGGTATTTTATAGCTTTTCCCAATATTTTCTCGCACATCCCCAGAATTTTTTGTGTGGTATATACCCAATATTTTCTAGCTCATCCCCAGTACCTTTCAGCCCTTCCACAATATTTTTAAACTGATTCCAAATACTTTCTAGCTCACCCAAAATAATCTCTATTATTTTATAACTCATCCTTAATATTTCCTATTATTTTCTACCTTATCAATATTATTTTCTAGCTCATCCCTAATATTTTGTAGCTCATCCCCAGTATTTTCTAGCTCATTCGTAATATTTTCAAGTACATTCCCAGTATGTTCTATCATTTTCTGAGTATTTACCACCACATCCCACGTATTTTCTCGTACTTGTCGAGTATTTTCTAGCTGGTTCTAAATATTTTCTCGCTCATCCCTTTTAGCAGTTACTCAGTATATTCTAGCTTATCCTTAATACTTTCTAGCTCAATCCAAATATTCAATACTATTTTGTAGCTCATTCCTGTTATTTTCTAGCTCATCCATAATACTTTCTAGCCCATACCTATTATTTTCTAGCTTATCCCCAGTATTTTTTAGCTGATCTGTAATAATTTTTTAAACTCATCCTCAGTATTTTTTTAGCTGATCCTTAATATTTTCTAGATCATCCCATTATTTTCTAGCTTATCCCTAATATCTTCTACCTCTAACTCATCCTTAATATTTTGTAACTAATCCGTAGTATTTTCTAGCTCATCCTTTAAATTTTCTAGCAAATAGCCTTATTTTTTTAGCATTTTCCGAGAACTTTCTAGTACATTCCAAGTATTTTCTAGTACTTGCCCATTATTTTCTTGCTCGTTCTAAATATGTTCTAGTTCATCCCCAGTGCCTTTTAGCACTTCCACGGTATTTTCTAGCGTGTCCCTAAGATTTTCCATGTCATCCCATATATTCCCTACTATTTTATAGCTATTTTAGCTCATCCCAAGTATTTTTCTGCCCATATATAATATATTTTAGCCCTTCCCCAGTATCTTCTAGCTTATGCATAACTTTTTCTAGCTTATCCCCAGTATGTTATAGCTCATCCTTATTTTTTTTCTAGCTGATCCTAAATATTCCCTACTATTTTCTGGCTCATTCCTATTATTTTCTAGCACATCTTTTTTTTCTCTTGCTCAATTCTATTATTTTGTTGCTCATCCCTATTATTTTTTAGATCATCCCTAGTAATTCATAGCACTTCCCCCCATATTTTTAAAGATTATCCCTTACATTTTTCCATCTCATCCTAAATATTCCCGACTATTTTCTAGCTGATTCCTATTATTTTCTAGCACATCAAAATTTGCTTCTAGCTCCTCCCTAATACTTTCTTGCTTATCCCTGTTATTTTGTAACTTATCCCCAGTATTTTCTAGCTCACCCCTAATTTTTTTCTTGCACATTCCCAGTATTTCCTAGCTTATCCCCAATATTTTCTAGCATATCCACTGTATTTAGCAATCTCCCAGTGTTTTCCAACACTTCCTCACTATTTTCTGGCTAATCCCTAATATTTTCTAGCTCATCCCAAATATTCCATACTATTTTCTAGCTCATTCCTATTATTTTCTAGCTCATCCTTAATAATTTTTAACTCATTCTGATTATTTTTTAACACATCCATAATACTTTCTAGCCTATCCCTATAATTTTCTAGCTCATCTGTAAAATTTGTAGGTCATCTGCAGTATTTTTCTGCTCATTTCTAAATGTTTTTCAAGCATATCCCCAGTATTTTATAGCATTTTTTCCAATATTTTCTAGTTAAACCCAAATATTCCTTACTATTTTATAACTCATAACTATTGTTTTCTAACTCATTCCTACCTATTTCTGCCTCATTCCCTTTACATTCTAGCTCATTTCTTCTTTTTTTTTTCAAGCTAATCCCTATTATTTTCTAATCCATCTTTAATATTTTTCAGCTCATCCCCAGTAATTTTTCGCCGATCCCTAATATTTTCTAGCTCAACCCAAACATTTCAGCTCTTCCTAAATATCCCTTATTATTTTCTAGCTCATCCCTAATATTTTCTAGCTCAACCCAAACATTCCCTACTTTTTATAGCTCATTCCTATTATTTTTTTAGCTCATCCCTAATACTTTATAGCCCATTCCTATTATTTTCTATCTCGTACGTAATATTTTTTAGCTCATCCCAAGTATTTTTCAGCCCATATATAATATTTGTTAGCCCTTCCCCAGTATTTTCTAGCTTATGCTTAACTTTTTCTAGCTTATCCCCAGTATTTTATAGCTCATCCCTATTATTTTCTAGCTGATCCTAAATATTCCCTACTATTTTCTAGCTCATCCCTATTATTTTCTAGCTCTTTCCTAATACTTTCTAGCTTATCCCTGTTATTTTGTAGCTCATCCCCAGTATTTTCTAGCTCACTCCTAAATTTTTTCTTGCACATTCCCAGTATTTCCTTTCTTATCCCTAATATTTTCTAGCATATCCTCTGCAATTAGCATTTTCCCAATGTTTTCCAACACTTCTCCACTATTTTCTAGCTTATCCCTAATATTTTCTAGCTCATCCCAAATATTCCTTACAATTTTATAGCTCATTTTTATTATTTTCTGGCTCATCCCTAATACTTTCTGGCCCATTCCTATTATTTTCTAGCTCGTACGTAATATTTTTTAGCTCATCCCAAGTATTTTTCTGCCCATATATAATGTTTTTTTTAGCCCTTCCCCAGTATTTTCTAGCTTATGCTTAACCTTTTCTAGCTTATTCTCAGTATTTTATAGCTCATCCTTATTATTTTCTAGCTGATCCTAAATATTCCCTACTATTTTCTGGCTCATTCCTATTATTTTCTAGCACATCCTTTTTTTCTTGCTCAATTCTATTATTTTGTAGCTCATCCCTATTATTTTCTAGATCATCCCTAATAAGTTATAGCACTCCCCCTGCATTTTTTAAGATTATCCCTTGCATTTTTCCAGCTCATCCTAAATATTCCCGACTATTTTCTAGCTGATTCATATTATTTTTTAGCACATCAAAAATTGCTTCTAGCTCATCCCTATTATTTTCTAGCTCTTCCCTAATACTTTCTAGCTTATCCCTGTTATTTTGTAGCTCATCCCCAGTATTTTCTAGCTCACCCCAAACATTCCTTACTATTTTCTAGCTCAATCATATTATTTTCTAGCTCATCCTTAATTATTGTTTACTTATTCTGATTATTTTTTAACACATCCATAATACTTTCTAGCCTATCATTATTTTCTAGCTCATCTGTAAAATTTCTAGCTCATCCCCAGTATTTTTTTGCTCATCCCTAATTTTTTTCTTGCATATCCCAAGTATTTTATAGCATTTTCCGAATATTGTGTAGCACATCCCCAGTATTTATTAGTAATTGCCCAGTATTTTCTAGCTCGTTCCAAATATTTTTTAGCTAACACCCAGCACCTTTTAGCACATCCCCAGTATTTTCTAGCTTATCCCTAACATTTTCTAGCACATACAGAATATTCACATCTATTTTAAAACTCATTCCTATTATTTTCGAGCTCATCCCTATTAATTTCTTGCTTATTCCTATTATTTTTCTAGCTAAACCCTAATACTTTATAGCTAATCCCAATTTATTTTTTTTTAGCTTATCCCTAATATTTTCTAGCTCACCCCTAATATTTTCTAGTTCACCCCTAATATTTTCTAGCTCACCCCTAATATTTTCTAGCTCACCCCTAATATTTTCTAGCTCACCCCTAATATTTTCTAGCTCATTCCCAGTATTTTCAAGCCCATCTATCATATTTTCTAGGAGATTGCCCTGTTTTGTAGACTTTTCCGAATTTCAAGCACGTCCCAAATATTTTTTAGTACTTGCCAAGTATTTTCTAGCTCCTTTTAAATATCTTCTAGCACATCCCCAGTACCTTTTACTACTTCCACAATACTCTCTAGCTTATTCCCAGTATTTTCTAGCTCACCCTAAATATTCCCTACTATTTTATAGCTAATTCCTATTATTTTTTAGCTCATCAATAATAATTTCTAGCTCGTGGGTCAAGGTCAAGTCAGTCATATCAACACTAGGTCTACGATAGGCCTAGATCTAGTGCATGAAATAACCCAATTCAATGAGT
>NW_004797393.1:754852-758264 GCF_000002075.1 Aplysia californica
ATTTTCATGTTTTCTTTGCGCTCCCCCCACCCCCATGCTCCTTATTCCATACCCACCGTTCATTATTTTCCAGCTTGCCACGAACGAAGATATGTGAAACATTTTATCTATGTTTGTGAAACTGGTTTGTTCCTAAATGAGAAAAGTTGTCACAGTAACTTGCTAAAAGCACTAAAATTTCATGATCTCTTGATGTTTTATTCATTGAAGGAGAAATAAAACAGATTTGTCCCTACTCCAGTACAGAAGTATGGGGTTGAATGTGCACCTCCCCCCCTCCCCTTTATTCCACCCCCGTTTATTAATTTTGGACCACTTGTCCACCCTCCACCCTTTTTAAAAAATTGATTCCTACATCCCCCCCCCCCCTTTTTTTATATTCGATACCTTTGTGTAGAGAGCAATGTTACAGGCGAAATTTGTAGTGACTTGGACAAAAATTTGGTTCTCAGTGCTGTCCCCTGTTAGCGCTCTTTCTTCACAGTAATCTCCCACTTACTATTCTACTCTCCTGTCCCATTGTGACGCGTCACCTGTGACGTATGTTGTACGTTCGCTGAAATGACTTGCACTGTTCCGGGCAATGAGTGCAACCCATTTCTTTGTTCAGAAAGGACACTATTTAATGCTACGCTGTGAATGGTCAGGCTGTGGGCAAGGGCACAGGAGAAGGGACACTGCTGTAGAGAGCTGCGTCTTGGTTTGTTTTCGTAAAAAAAAAAAGGGGGGGGGGGAGAGGGGAATTGACTGTTAAGTATGTGGATTTGTGAGTGCGTGTGTGGGGAGTGTTTAGTGTGTGACGACAGAGTTCAATAAAAGCCCTGGTGTTGGTACATTTGTCCTTATATCTGTGGAGTGGACGGACGGCGTTGACCAGTGGGATACTGTCTGTCCCAGGTAAGGTACGCCCGAGAATGGCGCGGGTGTGAGGGTCTACTTTTACTTTATTTTTATACAGCGTTTATAGACCCTTTTGGGGGTCGCGGGAAGAAAGAGACGTCTCTCTGTCGCCAGCCGGAGAGCTTGGGTCAGGGGGATTCCGTGGGTGGTTAATGTTTCCCTGACTCCATCTATCCAGGTCTTTCTCGGTCGCCCTCTAGCTTGTTTAGCGCGCTCATATGACCTTAGCAGTTGCGAGCGCCGTAAAACCTTATACTATACATACATAGCTTGTTTAATGCTTTTCTAAGGCATCGCATTTCACATGTTGTAATTCTTTGCTCTAATGTCTTGTACGTGGCCGATGTTTGGCATTGATAGGTGAGTGTTGGGATGAAAATGGTGTTGATCATTTTGAGTTTTGTTGTCATGAGGATGTTAGGATGTTTTAGTAGTGGAGTAAGCTGGTAACTAACATTATTGGCCTTTTGTACTCATGTTTCAATTTCTCTGTTCAGTCACCCATCCGTATGTGAGGCACCGTGGTGAAATCAACCGGTCGTCAATATAATGACATTTTGAAGACAGAGACATTTTTTCCGGTCAATAAAATTTTTATCGCTTTTTTTTTTTAATCTAGGCCTCAACACCAGCATCTTTTTTGTTCATTATGAACACGTCATTTCTGTGTGGATTTTACTGAAAACGTTGATCAAAGGCTCGCAAAATGTAAACTTGTGCAGTTTCCATGGAAACTACCGCTTTGGAGGTCATACAAATTTGGCGGGCATTTTCTCGCAAATGTTGCCTCTGGCAGAATCCGACCCACATATTTCAACTGGAAGGCTCTCGATATCTCGACTTCTGGGTTTGTTTTCATCGAAAACAAGACAAATGCTTTAAGGTGATACCAATAACTCCAAATATGTGAGGCAGTGTGGTGGAATCAGGCTCTCGTCAACTTTTGGGCATGAAGAGTTATTGGTATCATCTTAAAACTTGTTCACTTGTCTTTATTTGGTTGAAAAAAATATCCATTCATCTTGAATACAAGTCGAGATATTTGTGAATGAAGAAGGTGGGGGTCACCTGTTTTCAGAGGTAAAATTAGTGAGAAAATGGCCTCCAAAGATTAGTTATTTCCTTAGCTTAAGAGCCTGTGGTAACAGAAAATTTACATTTTGTGTGCCTTTAATCAACGTTTTTCAGAAAAATCCACACAAAAACGAGTTCTTTAATGCGCTTGAAAGGTGTTGAGCTAAAAAAAAAAAAAAAATTCGATAAAAATTCACAAACCTGCGGAAACATTCAAGTTTCTTCTCTTTGATTATTTTGACGAGAGCCTGATTCCACCACGCTGCCTCACATATACCCCAAAACTTCACTAACGCCTATTATCACCCTGTCTTGAAGAGTAGTATAATTAATTAGATGCTTTCTTTTGGGTGTTAGCTTAAATCCCTTTATTCCTGATATATTTCCAACTTCGTTTGCACACAAAAGATACAATTTTTATTCCATATATATTTAGACAAATTCATAATAAGTGTCACGACGCGGTGGAATCAAGCGCTCGTCAATTTTGGGGCATATAGAGTTTTTGGTATCATCGTACAGTTTGTTTCTTTGTCTTGCTTCTGAGAGAGAAAAAACTACCAGTGTATCTTGAATAAGAGTCAAGATATTTGCGATTTGAAGGAGGTGCTGGTCGTCTGGTGTCAGAGCTAAAATTAGCGAGAAAATGTCCATTTTTGCGCGGTCGGGATCAAGCTTTCTAAGTAAAATCCACGCAAAAAGTGTAGTTGTTTTTTTTAGGGTTTTTTTTTTGGGGGGGGGGGTTTAAATGTAGAAATGGTATATGTTTAACGATCCTATCAACACTGTTAGGTTATTTAAGAGGCAGGACCTCCAAGTTTAACGTCTATCTCCGAAAGGACCGAGCCAAGTGGGAAATTCGTGTAAAGTGTCTTTCCTAAGGACACAATGTCGGGCCGAGCTGAGGCTCGAACCCCTGAACCAGTGTGTTTTTTATAAGTGGATGTAAAAGGTGCTATGCCAAACAAAAACAAAAAACAGCATCAGCAACAACAACAACAACAAAAAAGAAATTCGGAAAAAGAATTGCCCAACATCCAGAAAAACGTCGATGTCTTTGATTTCATGATTTTGAAGAGCGCCTGATTTCCCCACGGTCTTCACGACAATTATTTGGATAACTTCTCTGTGTGTTAGCTTTACGCCTTTTTGTTGCTGGCATATTTCCAAATTCATTTGTATAGAAAAGATAACAGTTTTATTCCATAGAAAGATCTTTTCTACCCTTCATCACTGAAATACTCCTCGGATAAGGGCGAAAAATCTCGGATGTCCTGTGTGCAAGTTGCGCAAAGTTGGTCTAAAATCGATAAGAGTAGGCTTCAGCCGCAACCCTAGCAAAATTCAAAATTTCGCACCAACTGAAAATGCTTAATGTGTCCCTTGCGCTTATACCACCTTATAACAACATATAACAATATATATATATATATATATT
>NW_004797393.1:758364-759990 GCF_000002075.1 Aplysia californica
TGTGTGTGTGTGTGTGTGTGTGTGTGTGTGTGTACACAGGAGTGAACTGTATCTCTTTCTTTGCGTCAAACGAAAGCGTTCTGTACTTTCTGCTCCGGCAGTATGTTAGGATTCAAGTCCGAAGCGTACTTTCATGTTTCGGTAACTGTTACCATGGAAACGGGAAACCAACAAATTGACGACTGTCATGGACTGCCCAATTGTTCAAGGAGACGACACAACCTCATCGGTGACTGTAACAAGATTATTAAGTCACGTTCATGAAAATGATAATAATATGTCTGGAAAACTGAATGTTAATGTCGAAATGCCAAAAGCATACATAATGTTTTAGAGGAAACAATTATCTACAGAGTCAAAATTGGTTCTTATTAGCTGACCAGTCTACTTACTTTTACTTTTTCATCCTCTGTTGCCGTTAAGGGTCGAGGGGAGATGCAGTTGTCTTTTGTAGGCCAGCTCCGCAGCTCTGTCAATTGGGATATTATGTTTTCTCAGGGTTCCCTTGACACCCTCGATCCACTTTTTGCGTGGCCTTCCTCTTTATAGCCTGAGTGCTTTGTGTTGTAGGCTCTCGAGGCTGGTTGGCCAGGTGACATAATACGTAACAAGTGGCCAAACCATTTCATTCTCTGTCTTTCTATGTAATGCAGGCAGGACTCAATGCAGATAACAACTCTTACTTCTTCATTTCTCTGTCTGTCTCGTCTTACGATGTTATGGGTTTTGCGGAAACATTTTCATTTCGCATGCAGTGATTTTGCTTTCATGGGTTTTACTGAATGTCCAGTTCTGGCACTGGTAGCGTAATGTTGGTATGAATATTAAGGTGATAAGCTGTCTCTTTTTTTCTGGAGATGTTTGGGTGAGATAGGAGGCGTGCGAACTGGGACTACTAAGCGTATATTGTATTTTATTTTATACCCTTTCCCCTCCTCCTCTCCCTCCCCTTTCAGAAATTATAAATAGTTGGATAGGAGAACTGAGATATAAAGTAAATTAAAGTGACTAAAATGTGCATTATAAGCATTGTATAGTCTTGTGACCTTTACAGAAAAGGGTATATTATGTTTATATTATGCACAAAAATTGATTAATCTGACGTTTAGCTAAGAAAACTGAAAATTTTTTTAAGAAAAAAAAAACAGTCAGTAAGAAAGCAGGCGTTTTGAACTGTGAGTGCCTCTGAACTGCGTTTATTATTCTCAAATTAGATTAACTCAGCTTGGGTTCAACCGTTTGTGAACCACAGCAAAAATAAAATACTTTTGTCTTTAAAAAAATGGCATGGGTTTTTTTGGTGAAAATAATGACCTTACAAGGGAGATACCTGGTTGGCAGCCTTTAAAAAATATTTATAATCGTTATATTAATTTTTTCGAACTCGTTTATAGTCCAGTCACAGGCTTTGACGTAGGTACGGGTGTGTGGTATCGTATTGAAATCAGGTGCTCGTCAAAATAATAAAATGAAAGAACCCAGCATTTTTCTGCGCATTGGGTATCTTTAATTTTTTATTTTTTAATCTTTTTTCATGGGGAGGGGGAGGGGGCGGTAATTTTTGGATCTCCTTTTTCTCTATACATTTTTGTCTGGACTTTAGTGACACACTTTGATCACCCCCCC
>NW_004797393.1:760154-761426 GCF_000002075.1 Aplysia californica
CCCCCCACTCCCCTGGCAGTGCCACTGACTGAAACGTTTTTAGGCCATTCCCAAAAGGGGAACATGAACATGTTCTTACGCTCAGCAGAATTGTAAATGGGCTGATTCGTCAATGTCATGCTCATAACTGTACCTGAACTGCATACGGGGAACTGCTGCATTTTCTTTCCTAATCCTTACTATCGTCATTTTTCTTCTACTTATTTTGTATGCTTGTTACTCACTTGTGATCCGCTATTTCCGGGGTGCCTTGATAGTCGAAGCAGACTTTATGCTGTTGAGGCTAGAAAGGTGAGCAGAGTAGGCCTGATTCCCCGTTTGGACATCTCTGTTGACATCCACACCTTGGTGCTCATATGACTTTATTTAATATGTGAAACATGATAAAATTTGCTCCACTTATAAGCGAGATAGCCTCCAGGTGTAACCCCCCCCCCCCTCCATCTCACTGTCTAAGACTTCAAGGGGGCTCTCGAGGCCAAGAGGTTAAGGTGCTCGCTTCTAATTCAAAGGTCCCCGGTTTGAATCCGTGTAGCGAAGGAATTTTTTTTCTCTAAAATTGTCTCCTTTCACCTCTTTTCCTACTTTCTAACTATTTTCTATCGCCTGTTTTCGTCTCCATATTTTGTTTCCCCCATTCTCTCACCTCCTTTGCCTACTCCTCTGGGCTTTTTTCTGCAGCCTTTCTACTGCTACTTCTTGGCTCCTTCTCACTGCTGTCTTTCAGCCACAACCCTGACCTTCCGGTAGAAAAGATCTACACCTTGCCTTCTCGGACGAGGGAAAAAAATCTCGGAGGTCCCGTTTGCAATTTGCGCAGGTAAAAGATCCCTTGGTGGTCTAAAATCGATATGAGTAGGCTTCCGCGGCCACACGGACGACATTCAAAATTTCTTACCAACTGAAAATGTTTCATGTGCCCCTTGCGCTCGTATGGCCTTATGCATTGCGAGTGCCGTAAAACACTGACCAAAAAAGCCCCATTCAACTCTTTTCGAGCACCTTTGGTCTAAATGAAAGCTTATTGCTGTCAGATATGTGAACAGCATCCTCAAAAACCCTACTGGGTCAAAGGGATTTAATGTGTATGAATCAAAAGTATAATAGTGCGTTTACCGAGAAAGACCATGTAGTTTTCAGACGCAAAACCCAATTTCACTTTTAAAAAAGCACACACACACATACATACATACATACATACATACATACATACATACATACATACATACATACATACATACATACATACATACATACATACATACACACACA
>NW_004797393.1:763471-770334 GCF_000002075.1 Aplysia californica
GGGGGGGGGGTTTGCTCAAAAAACAACCTCCAATCCAAAACATCTACACTTCTGCAGAGTTGATGATAGATGGGTTATTTGGTGTTTTGAAAACAAAACAAATTAATGAAAAAGCTTCAAGATGATACCAACAACTCCGTATGCCCAATAACTGAGGAGCGCCTGATTCAACAGCGTCGTAGCATAATATTGAAAACTATTAGATACTCTCACGTGTAACCTGCATCGTTCTTTCTTTATTTCTAGGCGTTATGCGTCGACTGTAGGATCTAGCCCTCCAACAACCACCTTCACTCTGTTTTGTCAGCTATTTTCAGCGTTCAGGTTGTAACCCATCCACTCTCTGACGTCATCATGCCTTCGTCTTTCCGGTCTACCTCTAACTCTATTTTTTTTCTCTTCTGCAGTACTGAGAGCTAAATATGCAAAGATTTAATAAAAGGTAGGTATAAACACATATAGTCTCTCACAGTCACGCCTTTTGGTCGTGTTTGGTCCAGCACTGTGTGTTGATTATTATAGCACTGATCTTTGTACCATCGTTCGTCATTGTCATGGAAGGACCCTCCAAAAACAAGAAAATGGAAAAAGTCAACAGACACGTGAATTGTAGGGTTACTGAAGGCTCCGAAGAACGAGTTGGACACAAAAAAAAGCGCAAATGCTAGCGTGCTTCCCGAGTTTTAGAAAGACCAAGATCGAGACCTTGAGTTTTCTGGGGAAAGGGAAGATGAGTTACTTTGGACTTGCCATTAGACGAAGCCTGTCGCACCAGCTAGACACAAGGCACAAGAAATGTATTTAATATGTCACCAACAATTCAGAACGGACGCATTTTTTCGAATGACGTCTTACGAAATTGTTATTATTTTGGTTAGTGTTTTACAGCGTTCACAACTCCTAAAGGTCATATTAGCGCGTGGAGGAAATTGCTCATTGACAACTAGAATGATGTTACTGAAAGGTTACTTGTGTTCCTGTCACAAAAGTCCTGAGAAAACGGTGTTTGGCACTTTTATCGTTTTTGCTGTTAATGACATTGTAATCAGATTTTCGACATATACATAACATCTTCTGTTCCAGGCGCGTCTTTTCCCCACTTTATGACCTTTTCGTAGGTAACTCTCCCAAAGGTGAGTCAATGTTAAAGATGTCTCCCCGAAAGGTGAGTCTATGTTTGCGTGTATCATCCCTCAGTACAGTTAAGTGTACTGCTTTGTTTGTGTTGCCATTTTACCCCTATGTTCTGTGATTACTCTCACCGTTGATGTTAGTATGGTCGTTTCAGAGTTTGAGTTTAGGGGAAGCTTCTCACATGTAAAGTACTCCAACAGTTTAGCTGATGTGTTTCATAGACCTTCAACAAAAAACAAAAACCGAATGATAGGATTAAAAAGAGTTTATTGTTTAACGTACACGCATGTCCATTAATTTTTAAGATGTGATGTCTTTTTCGTTGTATTGCGCATTGAGCATCTTTTAGAAAATGGAAATGCGCAGTATAAGTGCTATTTTATTATTATTATTATTATTATTATTATTATTATTATTATTATTATTATTATTATTATTATTATTATTGATAGACAAGCATTGACGGGATGTACTCCTTTGTTATCTGTATGAGCTTTTGCTTCTCGACAGACGATCCGAAAGCGGTTTGCATTATACAGTTTTTGCTTAAGTGGTAAACACAAAGCAAATTGGTTGTCAACGTACTAGTTATCTCCCTTAATTCAGATCTTGTCTTCCTTGATAAACTCCAAAGGAGAGACATAGTCAATGCATGATGAATCAAGGAAGGTATAAAAAATGTCCAACTGTTAGTTTGAAAAGGATATTTTTTATCGTAAGGTTATTTTTTAAGGGGGGGGGGGTGGTTCTGTTTTGTTTTGTTCTGAGTTTTGAATGTTCACCAGATATACCGCTCACGAAACTACTAATTGTAGAATATGCCCAAAGTTACGCTGAAGTAGCGATCTGTATTTCAAATGTTCCGGTTTTTTCTTCATAGAGAGCCAAGGCCATCAAGAACAACATCGTCCATGGCACGTCAGAGCCCTTTGGAATAAAACATTGACAGAAGTTATAGTCCAGCTTAAATAAATGACCAACAGAGGGTTTCATTGTTTACGAGCATCAATTGGAGAGGTTACAAGCTATTATGAAGTCCAGGATGAGGTCTATTGCCATCTGTTTTGGACTGTAAAATTTCACACTTCTTGGAAGTGGAAAATAGAATTAAATTTGGTGATGCGTTATCTTTGGCAGTCCCTTAATTCTACAATATTCAAACCACAAATACCCGTTATCTCCTCCTCTATGTGGCCACTATGGGCCCTTAAGGTAATAACTTCGACAAAAGACAGGAACCTCGGAAATTCAGAAAGAATGTTAAATAAGACAATATCACATATCTGCATATTGTCAGCAATTATTATATTATTATATGTGAGGCAGCGTGGTGGAATCAGACTCTCGTCAATTTTGGGCAAGTAGAGTTATTGGTATCATCTTAAAGCTTTTTCTCTTGTCTTTATTTTGATGAAAAAAAATATCCATTTATCTAGATTACAGGTCGAGATATTTGCGAATGAAGGAGGTGGGGGTCACCTGTTTTCAGAGGAAAAACTAGTGAAAAAATGGCCTCCAAAGATTAGTTATTTCCTTAGCTTAAGAGTCCGTGGTAACAGAAACTTTCATTTTTTTGTGCCTTTAATCAACGCTTTTGAGAAAAATCTACACAGAAATGAGTTCTTTAATGGGCATGAAAGGTGTTGAGCCCAAAAACAAAAATTTGATAAAAATTCACATACCTGCTGGAAAATGCAAGTTTCGTCACTTTGATTATTTTGACGAGAGCCTGATTCCACCACGCTGCGTCGCATATTAACATTTTCAGGTTATGTATTTTTCTTTTTGTATTCAGACAGAGAACTGACTGAAGTGTCTTTAGGCCGTCCCCAAAGCTGGGACATTAACATGTTCTTATGCACAGTAGAATAATTAAAGGGATGGTTCATCAATGGCATGCTCATAACTGTACCCGAAGTTTTAATCCTTACTATCGTCATTTATCCTCTACTTCTTTTGTATCTTTATCACTCTCTTGTGAGCCGCTATTTCCGGGGTGCCTTGATAGTCGAATCAGACTTTCTGCTGTTGAAGCTAGAGAGGTGAGCATAGTAAGCCTGAATCCCTGTAAGGACTTCTCTCTCTGTTGACATCAACCCCATGGCGCTTATATGACCTTATGCAGTTGCGAGCGCTGTAAAACCTCTATTAAAACTAAAAAAACCGGACTGTGAACTCTTGATTTGAAGTGATCTCTCAAGTTTACGTAAGTAGTTGCGTTATAAGAGGTGAAACTAATGGTACAGCATACAGTGCATTTTAAATTATCTTATTATGTCCCATGTCTTCGTAGTCCTGTAATTTTGAAAATGTTTCGGTATCAGCGCAAAATTTTTAAAGCAAAAGTTAAAGCAGCAGCGCACATACCACGAAAAGACATAAAAATATAATAAAATAACGGTTAGCACTTATATACATTAGACATGTTCATCCTTAATCATTTCTTGTTTCTTTAAAGTCGGAGTAGAAAAGTAACCTGACGTGATTATGTTGGCTCCTAAATAAAACCCCGTTCAAAACAATGAAAGTATTTAAGACGCCACGCCTCAGAAAAAAAGATATTGTATACCGATGGAACAAAACCAAACTAGGGAAGAATATTGCGTTTGAGAGAATTTCAGAATAACGAAGGGTACATGATTCTTGGTAAGTCATCCAAAATAAACTGGAACTCAAGAGTTTATGTTCTATTTTAATCACTGAGATCAGTACCTTTTACAGGTTCCCAGGAAAGGAGGTAATAATAAAAGATGAAAGATTATTTGCCCACCTTCCTTCTTCTGTTTTAGACTCCTATCCTCAACCCTTGAAACATAATATCTGAGTCTACATTTAAATGATAACTTAAAAAACATTATTTAATTAAACTATTGGGGGGGGGGGTGTTAACATTACAGATCGCACTGTGTATAGATCTAGTACACTTCATATTTTATAGCTCTTTCATGTTATTATTATTTGAAAGAGAATGTGTGTGTGTGTAGGGGGAGGGGGAGGGGTGCGTGGGTGTGAAAGTTAGTAAGTGTGTGTGTGTGTGTGTGTGTGTGTGTGTGTGTGTGTGTGTGTGTGTGTGCAGAGGCGAAGCGTCTATATAATCAAATAATCACTGCTTCCCTTCCTAATTTTGAAACATTGTCGCAGTCAAATTCACCCATAGACGTAAACCTCATAAATTAAATGTAAAAAGATGTTCATAATCACCAATGAACAATAGACTATGCCTAACCTTCAAAACCGTTTCATTGTCACAGAAATAGCCTGTTCGCCCCTATTTCACTGTCGCATATACCCTGTTCACCCCTTTCGGGCCACAGTTATAAGCACCCAGACGCGCTGATTATCTAAGCGAACTATTACACTGGTCGAGTCTACCTCACAGATGTGAGGGGAACTAACTCCTAATAATCCTTTTACTCCTGCTACTACACTGCTAGTGCTTTTTTTTTCCTCGACTTTTTAAACGTCCTATAATCAGATCGTGACCTCGATTATGACAGCGGCTCCTGGCCGCGAAAAGCTAGACAAAAAACAGCCAAATGTGAAATAAAAAATTAATAATTGGCGTGCTCTACCAAAGTGTTTCGGCTGTCTGGTATAACATGCCATTGTAGTGCTGACATCTGTGCTTCTTTCCTTGGTGTTCGTGTGTTCAAAATTAAAGTTAAATTTAAGGTTAGTTAGAATAAATATTTAATTAAATACTTTCCCGATCATTTTAGCGGTTGAACAAGCATACAACATGAATTCGGGATTTGTTTTCATTCACAACTCAAGAGTTGCCGCCTCCAGTGCCAGTAAGATTCTTGTGACTTGTGTGAGTGTGATATCTCCAGGCCCTATCTGGTCCCATTTCACTTTGATTACCCTGTCAAACAAGTCAGCCTTCGCCCCTGTGTGTGTGTGTGTGTGTGTGTGTGTGTGTGTGTGTGTGTGTGTGTGTGTGTGTGTGTGTGTGTGTGAGTGTCTGTATGTATATATGTGTGTGGTATGGTGTGTGTGTGTGTGTGTGTGTGTGTGTGTGTGTGTGTGTGTGCGTGCGTGAGTGTGTGTGTGTGTGTGTGTGTGTGTGTGTGTGTGCGTGCGTGAGTGTGTGTGTGTGTGTGTGTGTGTGTGTGTGTGTGCGTGCGTGAGTGTGTGTGTGTGTGTGTGTGTGTGTGTGTGTGTCATTTTTTCTGCATGTGCATATGAGTAAATACTAATTCTATTTATCACAGCATTGTTCTTTGGACATGGATTTATGTCAATCGTCTAAAGCTGTGTGAGCAAGGCAGCAGGCGCAATAAAAAGTAGGACCTATTTTATTTTTATTATTATTATTAGTATTATTATTATTATTATTATTATTATTATTATTATTATTATTATTATTATTACTGTTATTATTATTAATATTATTGTTATTATTGTTATTATTGTTATTATTATTATTATTATTATTATTATCAAAGACTATTGTTATTTTATTATTATTCAAAAGAACTCCAGTAATTTCACGAAAGTTTCACATATGAATCAAAGAAGTAGGAGAAGGTTAAAGTAATAAGATATGGTAGTCTAGGGGTAGAAAAAATGGCAGGTTAGCCCTCATACGTTTCACTGCAGAATCAGGGTTTCTAAAGTTGGCAACTCTTGGGGAAACCTGTCGCTTAGTTTCAAGAAGTACAGGTGCTCATCCATTCACAGAAGTCCGACCCTAGACGTATTAAGTCAACACCTGCTAGCCCCACCTCATCTGATGGATGCTTACATGAAAGGAAAGGTATTATTCTAGATGTCTAAAAGAAAACTTCGAAAGGTCAAGGGAACGTCTATACGGCAGATGGTCAAATTATCAACGGGTGTTAAAAAAAAAAAAACCAGCAGGTCAAGCAAGGTTATTTTTCCAGAAGACTGTAGAAGCAAAGCAATTATCTTATTGTGTGTATTTCATTGAGATTATTACTTTGTTGTTGTGTTTGTCGTTGCCGTTGTCGTTGTTGTTGTTGTTGTTGTTGTTGTTCTTGTTGTTGTTGTTCATCTTGTTCTTTTTTTGTCTGTTGTAGATGTTATTACGAAAGATGTATATGTATCATAGTCAATTGAATCGTGACACTCAGTACTTGTTTAAAAAGTTCAGCCTAAAGATTCATGTTATGATTGTAAAGCAATGTCATATTCGTAATTGGTTTTCATGTTCAGTCTAACGACCTTCTCCTAATTATGTTTAACATTTCCCTGTCTATGTACAATTTGTCGTAACTTGGACTCTTCTTTCGAGTCCTGTGTGACTGTCTGTGTTTTGACAAGCTATATTTTACTTAGACGTTTGTCTGAAGGTTAGACCTGGAAACTTCCTACACTGTTGTTGTTGTTTGCTTTTTTGCTACTTGACAATACATGATGATGATGATGATGATGATGATGATGATGATGATGATGATATTCTGGACAGGTAAGTAAATATAGCAAGCCAGTCTACAACTCAGAAAGAATATAGATCTGGCTGTTAAATCAATTCTCCCCTCGGTTGGTCCGAAGCCGGGCAAGTGAGGAACGCCCATAAAGTTGGTGTTATGAACAGGGGGACCTACCTGCTGGCAGGAGGAAAGGCTGGAAGAGAGGAGAAGAAGTGAGAAAGAGAGAGAGGGGGAGAGGAAGAGAGAGAGAGAAGCATAGAAAGAAACAGAGAGAGAGAGGGGGGGAGAGATAGAGAAAGAAAGAGAGAGAGAGAGCGATAGAGAGAGAGAGAG
>NW_004797393.1:770732-771968 GCF_000002075.1 Aplysia californica
TGTGTGTGTGTGTGTGTTTCTTGGCAGCTTGGGTTACGGAGTTCCCTTAAATACTCATGCCATCTGTTTTTGATGTTGTCTTCTTCATTGAGTGGGTATCCATCTTTGTCATTGGCTATTGTTGTTTTGTTGCATGGTTCGTCTCGTAGTCTCATTGCTTTGACACTTTTGTAGAACTGTCTTGGCGAGTGTTTGCACAGTTCACTAAATATTTCGCCATATCCCTTCCATGACTATTCCTTGGAACTTCTTGCTATGATGTCTTGCAAGTCTGTATTTCACATTGTCCTCATCTAGCTTTGATTTTACCGACACCTTGTACAACGCCTTTTTTATGGCGTCCTTTGCTGTGTCATTCCACAAAATGACTACCAAATTTCAAAACGATGTACGAATTATTTGATGATCCGTTATTATTCAAGCGATATAGAGTCTAAGCCTAGATCTACTACATGTAGATAAGTGGTTTCCGCTATTTAGTTGTGTGTTGTAGATCTATCATTTTGAGAATTAAAATTTAGTATCCACTGTCCACCCACTGTGTTTTTTCTGGTGTGCTGCTGCTACAATGTCTGGACAGAAAAGTAATTCCTAAGCGTCAGTTCCACCTATTAAGTTGAAAGAGGGCAGTTTAGTTGCACCTGATAAGTCACATATGATGACCCATTAGAGCAAATGATTATTTTATTCGAGAAAATATGTTACTTAATTAACTGAACGTAACAGCACCGTACTCTGACGTAATCCCGGTTCATTATGATGGCCATCATTTGACTTTATTTAAAACAAAATTAAAGGCAACGTAGAACGATTTGCACGTATACTCAGTATAAGGGATAGCAAGACTGGGAGACTAGTGTTTGGGTATTGGGTGCCCATGGTGAGCACGCTTGGCAGCGACGTTTTTACAGAGTGAAAGAAGTGGAAGGCGAATATAATGCGAGGAGTAATTTATGCAAATTTTTATATTTTTCGTATGGGATATCAGCTTAGCCAGTCTATATTTCACGGTGAAATACATGTGTATAAGGACTTATTTTACTTGAAGTGCAATGCTAAACTCCAAGTATGGTATAAAGGTATATGAGTGTACATGTGTTTGAGTGTATATTATGTTTGCATAATTTACTTATGTGTTTATGTCGGCTTGTGGTGAGTGAGTGTGTGTGTGTATGTGTGTGTGTGTGTGTGTGAGTGTGTGTGTGTGTGTGTGTGTATGTGTGTGTGTGTGTGTGT
>NW_004797393.1:773758-789709 GCF_000002075.1 Aplysia californica
CTCTCTCTCTCTCTCTCTCCCTCTTTCTCTTCTATCTCTTTTTCCTGTTCGCTCACCATTGGATTCTGATCCCAAATAATATGCAAAGGCAAACACAGACTCCTCAAAATGCATACACACACACACACACACACACTCACACACACACACACACACACACACATTCATAGACCCTCGCCCCCACACATTCACACCGTGAGTATGCGATGCTTTCATGGCGGGAACAAATATGCTCACAAACTAACTCACCCGCACTCTTGCACACGCATTCACCAACACCCATCACCTACGCCTGCACATTCACAACCTGAGTATTGCACGGTACGGCCAAATTGACAAGAGCTACCCCTCCTAACTCATCCAATTCCCTTCACAAGATGAAACTCATCTCCATGAGTTAGTTAGACCAATCCCCCGAGGTGATAAAACCAACCACTTGCTTCTCGGCGGTTCAGTTCAAGAAACCCGTATGTCACATTTCTCTAAAACGGACTTTTTTTTTTTTTTAGCTTTCCAATGACAGCAGATCTTTCTCCGTCACAAATGTGATTTATCGTGGTGAAATCAGGCGCTTGTCAAAATATTGAAATAAGAGAAAACAGTATGTCAATTTTTACTAAATTTTTCTTTTTCAGCTCAACACCTTTTGTGACCATTAAGAAAGAAATTTTTGGGAGGATTTTATCGACAAAAGTTGATAAAATGTACAAAATGTAAATTGGAAGTTACCAAGCTTTGGCAGCCACTTTCTTCCTAATTTACCTCTGAAACCAGGTCATTCCCACCTCCTTCAATCAAAAATATCTCCACTTCTTTAGAAAAAAGATGGGTAATTTTTTTTTATTGACAGCAAGACAAATGGACATGCTTTAAGATGATAGATCTACCAATAACGCAATGTGCCCCAAAATGGACGAGTACCTGATTCCACCATGTCGTGACACGTTTTTTTCGATATTATGATCGGGCTCTAGAAAAGATATTTTTATAGTCCGATCCTGACATCGACAAGATATAAGATGGGGGGGGGGGGGGAGATTTACGCCCACGGAAAAGCAAAAAAAAAGTCGATTTTTAGATAAATGTTGCTTGAAGTGAACCGTCGTTCTGCAGAAACTAATTGACACCTTCTCACACCCCTCGGCCCTGGAGTTCACGAAAAAGGAGAGTCGGTGAAAGAGCTGATGAGGTCGTTATCACTGTCGTTTTTCTTCAGCATATCAACCGGAAATGATTCCTTTGAAACACGGGCAGTCAAAGCTCTCGAGTGAAGATCCTTTGAATAATGTAAGTAGGGACTCGTGTCATTGAAATAATGCAAAAAGTAAATAAAAAACAATATACATGGTGCTATAAATACGAGTAAATAATTATATATACACAAAAAAGTATGGCTTTCAATCAGTTTCTTTTCTTAATCCACGATAAAGGGATCTTATCGGGCTTAATGTAAGCAGTAGTAGTATGTGAGAGTTGTAAACAAAGTTAAAGCGTTCACTTGGTTGGAGCAAAATTTCTGTACACGCATAGCTCTGGCTTTGGGCCTCTTTTCAAATGAAAGACAAAGTGAAACGTTATAACAGAGACAATATTTGACTCATTTACATAATGAAACATGGCGGTATAAGTTAGTGCGGTGTTTACAAAGAAGAAATGGTGAAGTGCAGGTTTTTCTGAGGCACAGCAAACAATTAAAATAAAAAGCGACACAGAAAAACGTGTGGGCATGTTGCAAAGCCTTTTAGCAACGGGCTTCTGTGTAGGGGTCGCAGAATTTAACGATGTGTGAAACGTTAGAGGGAAACAAATCTTTGAAATGTGGTTAGCACGCTAGGTAGTGAGGCGTAGATTGCATTGATGAAAATCCGACCAGGCATGTCGTGAACACACTGCTCATGTCAGTTGAGCAATTTCGAGGGGGAGGGGGGGGGGAAACGACAAGTTAATATCTCATTAAATGAAGTAACATGCCTCGCGTAAAAGTTCTCAGTAAATAAAAGTTATAAAAACTCAAACAACAAACGTCTCTTCAAAAAAGGAAAGAAAATACATGACCAGGAACTATTAAACTTCAGAGCCAAATGAAGAGCGTATGTTAGCATCGCAGAAATGAAGCATTAAATTATATTTGAAAACAGACCTTTTAAGAATGTAGTTTTTCCTTTGGCCTCTCTTCTGAGGCTTCTGAGGCCAGCTCCCTTCATGCTTCAAAAACAGAATTATCATGCGTCCCTTTGAAATGGTTTTCAGTACAAATTAGGAAAAAGGAGCTCTGGAACGACTGAACGTCTTCTGTAGACTGTTTCTCATCGTGCCTGATCTATATAAAGCATAAAAATATTTTTTCGTTATTTCAGGTTTGAGCTTTTGGAAGCCCATCGCAACAGCGCTTACAGACTTTTTTTGTATTACCTTTTCTTTTTATCATAAGGATTACAAAAAAAAAGCACTAGAACCTGCTCTAACGACCACACATCCAAGACCTGTACAAACAATCTTTTGATTTTTCACTTTTATCCGTGCGTTCGGGAGTCCAAAATGGAGAGGGAAAGGAGCAACAAAAGAGGAGAGGGAAAGGAGCAACAAAAGAGGAGAGGGAAAGGAGCAACAAAAGAGGAGATGGAAAGTTCGCACAGTGAGGGCCTTGACAGAAGAGATGTAAAAATCGCAGAAGTAGTTTGTCGCGGACGCCGACACACGAGATGTATTTACTGCCGGCGCATTCCTACAATAGTTGCATTTTTTCTCACTTCTCGTTCAACACGACAATATTCCTGTCAAGACCAAAGCCACCCTGACTCTCCGATCGTCCATGTTGAACAGAGCAGTAGCGAATGTCGCCTAGTGTGGCTGCTACATAAAAGTAAGCAATACTTTCAGCGCTGAAGTTTCTGCGCGAAAATTGTAGCTCGTTTGTCAATGCCTTCAGAAATACGTGTAGAAGGCGAGCGGTTCAAATGTACTACATCTAAGCTGAACCTTTTGATAATATTTTTTTTTAAACTGTGGTATCGACTTTCAAATTTTTACTGTTGAAAAATACAATAAAAAAAGAATAATTACACTTAGTCTTGGTACGATTGTCAAAAGAATGAAACGTGTTCTCTCTCTCTCTCTCTCTCTCTCTCTCTCTCTCTCTCTCTCTCTTTCTCTCTCTCTCTCTCTCTCTCCCGCTCTATCCCTCTATCTATCTATCTATCTATCTATCTATCTATCTATCTATCTATCTATCTATCTTTCTCTCTTTCTCTCTCTCTCTCTTCAAAGAAAAAACGTTCCCTTTCTAGGCTTTGCTTAGCATATTTAAAGAGCTGGCGTCACTTAATTGCTACTTGCTGTAATGAAGCACGATTATTACTGCCCTCGTAGAAGCGATTGAAATCCCCCTCCCCACCCCTACCTCAACAACACACCCACCCTCACCCCTACCTCAACAACACACCCACCCTCACCCCCACTCCACCCCCACCCCTGCCCCGACACTACCCCCACTTCCACCCTCACCCACCCCCATACCCCTCAGGTATCCCCTCTTATATAGAGCCTTACGTTTTACAGGGTGGCTAGAGAACGACGCCAAAACGTTAGCCAAAACCGTTACTACAAGTGTCTCCTTGTCTAAATACATCAACACTTGGCTACTTTACTGTATCTTCGGACATGTAAAACAGACATACATAATCAGTACTCCATCTTTTGGGGTGGCAAGCACCTCAAGAGTTTACCTGTCGTGAATCAAGGTAATGGATTTCAACAGAATATGAAACGTAACAGCTTTTTGAACGCAAGACGTGCAGACCCAACCTGATAGCTCAGATGTGCCAAGATACCCAGTGAAATCGTCCCCGTTGGTTTTATTTGATGGTTTTATTTTTTTTGTCTCTCAATTCTATTTGCTGGTGTGCTTCATTTGAATGAAAACGGGACATATCGAGTAAGGGAGAAGTAGACATGATGATTATAATATAATATGGAATAAATTGAATTATGATCTCATATGAGATCTTGATGAAAGCCCATATTGACAGATACGAGTAAATGGCAAACCGGTGAACGTATCACAATGTTGCTTTTAGAGCCGAGCGCATGCTACATTTACTATTTCTTTTTGTCCCAACTTGGACATGTTAAGAGAAACTGAAACGGCAAACGTGTTGCTGACGTGTCCTTGTCTATACACGGACGTTTCTGGGGTGAGAGGTGTGGTTTGTGCTTGTTTTACATGAGTAGATAACTCATGTGAGAGAACCTTTCTACATAAAGAATATTTTTATGTGTGCAAGAAGGAAATATATTAATATCGTTAAGCTGATCAAACCAAATTAACCAAGACGTCAGAACTTGTTTAAAAATCCGCAAAGAACGTTAACAGCAAACCAAAGAGGTTCAAAATGAATTTCTTAGAAGGAACAAATTAATACAGCATAGTTTAATAGAATCTCTTTTTTCTTCTATTTTTAAAAACTAAAAGTAGTGAAGGAATCAGCCATCAAATCGCTGCGTTTGTCAAAAGGCGCCACACACACACACACACACACACACACACACACACACACACACACACACACATACACACACACACACACACACAGCGGGAAGAATTGTGAACTCAGATTCGTCCAAAGGCATTCACTTTTCTCCAGCACGTTTTGAGCAGGTTCTGAAGATGAGAGAGAACGACGATTACAGCAGGCAGTTGAGGAAAACAATAACACATGAAAAGAAAGAAACAGAAATATACGTTGACGCTTAAATTCCAAGAGGATAGCTATTGGGTTTCAGGGAGATAGGAATGGCTGCCTTTTTGTTGGAAAAACCGACCTCTTCAAGTCTACCGCTTACCTTCTTCCCACGTTCAGATCCCGGATGTCTGAAATACCAAGACATTTCATTCGTGAAGCTGTTTTCTACAGTTCTAAAGGTTCATGGTTGAGGGAAGAATATCTTTGGTTTATGTTTTGTTTTTGTTGTTAGTAACAAGATCAAGCTTATGACTGTACATCAACAAAGATCGTTTCTCTAGAAAACAGTATTGGAGTTACTTCACAAAATACTTATAAATGCGAAGAGACGTTAGAATGCAAGTAATAAACTCAGTTTTACTGCTCGATAAACAACAACCTGGAAACAAAATCAACTAATTCTCTCTGCCATACAAATCTTTCTCTACATTTAGGTCGATGATGATTAAAGAATTGCCGCTGCTGTCTTGACGAGTCAGTGTGAAGCACAACTCTCCGTGTTTAGTCATGCAGGGTTCCAGAGTACATAGCCTTGGCAAGGCGAGCGTTGATTGGCATATCGACTTCAATCGCCGACTTCTCGCATTCTTTGGGCACATTGAAGTCGTTGGGGTTGACGATTCCCTTGACGGTGTCGTAGAAGAAGGTGAAGGATGTCTTGTTGAAGTTACCCTCTTCGATCATAAACTGGCTGATAGGGTAGCAGGTCTTTAGTGAGAACTCCCCAATCCAGTGTTCACCTGGCGGAAACATTATAAAAATACAATATTATCCGTTTTATGGGTTTTTTTAAAGCAACTGAAAGTACATTTTATAGGAAAGACTTTTTTGACAGCTGCTCTCTAGGTATGGAATAGTAATGATGGTATTGGAAATATTGATAATGAGGATAATAATAATTATTATAATTATTTTCTTTAAACAGAAAAAGGTTAAACCATTAACAATAAAAGAAATAGAATATGAAGAAAATCAAAAATAAAACTTGTTTATTGTGGGGGTTTTTACAACAACGAACTTCTCATCGGTTTTTTCAGTCTTTTTTTTGTTTTAACCCCCCCCCCCCCTTCCATGTATTTAATTAAGAGGGGCGCCTACGTTGACAAAATTGAAAACTGTGCTAAAGACACATAATTTATTTGAATATTAAAATATTAATCTTTATATTGTAACGGCAAATTTGATTCTTCGCCCAGCAACAATTGTGATCAGTAGCCACAGTGATTGTCTTTGTGTGGGTGTTCTTATGAAGGGTGCACAAATATTTTATTTGAAAGAATTATATATAGTATATACATACATACATAATATATATATATATATATATATATATATATATATATATATATATATATATATGTGTGTGTGTGTGTGTATGTGTGTGTGTGTGTGTGTGTGTGTGTGTGTATGTATAGATAGCTAGATAGCTAAATAGATAGATAGATAGATAGGTAGATAGATAGATAGATAGATAGATAGATAGATAGATAGATAGATAGATAGATAGATAGATAGATAGATAGATAGATAGATAGATAGATAGATAGATAGATAGATAGAGGTGGTATGGACAGCATACACGTATGGAACCTCACCTCGCTGCTACTATTCATAATAAACATGGACAAAATTACAAAAGAAGCAAACCCAAACCCGATAGACCGGAATGAGATGCTGTTTGCAGACGATCAAAGAAGAGCAACTTCAAGAGCACACAGACAGGCTGAATACATAATGTGAAAATCTCACATGAATATAAGTAAAAGCAAAACGGAGACAATGAAAATCAGCAGAACATCTGGCAACCTTAACATCACCATCGACGGAAATCCGCTGAAACAAGTCAGCAAGTTCATTTATCTTGGTAGCATTTTTTTCGGAAGACGGACGTCTCAACAGAAAAATTGAGACGAGAGTAAAAAAGGCTAACAGCGTTAGCCACCAGCTTGCCCCACTCCTCAAACATCCAAACATCTCCATTGAGACAAAAGTCAAGCTTATTAACTCTATATTCATCGTAAGATAACCACCTGCAAGATGAGATGTTTAAGGAAAGCCGTCAACAAAACCAGACGGGACTTGATCAGAAACAACAGGGCCAGAGAAATGATGGGAACAACACCTGTGTCCTCCACTACATCCGAAAGCTAACAATCCGGTGGGTTTGGACATCTCACACGTATGGCACTTCACCAGCTAGTCAGTAAAGCCTACTGCAGAAAAGTATCAGGGTACAAGGCACCAGGAAGACATAGAAAGACCTGGATCCAGGTTGTGAAGGATACCCTGAAAACATAAAATGTCCCACCCAGCCAGGCCATCAAATTGCTGAAAACATATAATATCCCACCCAGCCAGGCCATCAAACTTGCTAGAGACAGGGACCTCTTTCTTCCCTCGACGCCCTATAGTATTATTATTATTATTATTTAGAGGGAGGTCATGGGGATATTTGCTTTGAGCACGACACATTTACAAAGGCTTAAACTTAAGAGCAAGTAAGGTGTGTACTTCCTACACCTAATACACCACAACCAGCGACTGTGGCATTACGGTTTAGGCGCTTTGCCGTCGCACGCAAAAGACGCGTGTTCGAATCCAGAGTGCGGAAAAATATTATGGAGTCTGCTGGAACGGTGTATCCCTGTCAGCCCGAGATGGTCTTGACAGGCAGGGTCGAAGCCCGTTTCTTAAATGGTCATGGTTTGTGTTGATGGATGTGTGAAAAGTCAACAATCGCATGTTCAGCGAGGCATCGTTCCTCTTGTGATGTGTGACAAAATTGAAAGGCTGTGCGCACTTTCTTTCTTCGATTCACTGTCTCTGCTCGAACTTGAGCTTTTGCTAATGCAGCAAAATTTATCATGGATCTAAAGAGGCCTTTGAGTGTTCAACATATGGGCACGCGCCCGCTTGAAACAAGTAACGTTTGCGGAAACTGGCGCTTAGCTGAAGCGACGAGACTGCCTGGTTCTTGTGCGTACCCAGATACAAGTGGGCACTTGCGCAAGTCGCCCGTAACATAAACCCTTCTCCTCCCTCTCCAACCTTTATCGTCCTCGGAGAAGAGCGTGGCGTGCGTTGTTTCGACCAAGGCTTATGAATGAGATAGTGTTTCCGAGTCCCGCCGAATGACTAAGACAAGAGAATTGTTATTAGCTGGCCACATACTGGTGGACAAAGTCCCGCCAATTCAAATATTGGCGAAAGGTCAAGGCTTGTCCTACTGCTGGTAGTGTGAGGGGAGAGAGGAAGCGAATCTGGGACAGGCAGATACCAAACGAGTAAACAAAATGATAATCTTACTACGTTTCGAAGTTAGGGTAGGTTGGTTCTGATAAGGGGAGAAGCAAGTTTGTCTATGGAGGTGTCAAGATAATATTATTGTTTCAGTCCCCTTAACTCCGCTGTTGTTTCGAGAGAGGAGGAGAGAGAGAATAGGTGACAAAATTGTAGAAAAGAGGGATACTAGAGAGAGAGAGAGAGAGAGAGAGAGAGAGAGAGAGAGAGAGAGAGAGAAAGAGAGAGAGAGAGAGAGAAGGAGAAAGAGAAACATGAGAGTTGGGGAAGTAATAGTTGGAGAGATCGAGAAAAAAAGGAAAGGGAGGTAAAAGAATAAAGCAAAGAAAGAGAGAGAGAGGAATAACAAGAAATTTGAGAGCTAGAATAATAATTGTGCACATAAGTGTGAAAGGAATTGACAACAGGGAATAGGGGTGGGACGTAGCAAAAATGCGATGGAGTGGGGAAAAAGCCAAATGAAAGAAAGATATAACGAAAGAAAGAAAGAATGCCGGAAGGAAGGAAGAAAGTCAGCAGACCAGGTCGGAAATAAAAACAGAGACAGAAAGGGAGACCTAGAGAGGGAGAGAGAGAGAGAGCGAGAGAGAGAGAGAGAGAGAGAGAGGGAGAGAGAGTAGGGGGAGGGAAGGAGGTTAAGGTAGTATTAAGCACGAAGTGTAAAGTTTAGAGACTTCAAGAAGATAAGCTTTACACATTTAAATTTAAAGTCATGGAGATTTCCGGCGTTCGTAAGAGTAATTACCCTGAAAACTTAATTAAGTATGCAAAAAGGCAAAACAGGTGCTGTAAAATGCAATTTTCGAGTGCTTTCGGTGGCGTTCGGTAGTCTAGTGGTAAGGCTACTGGTCTCGTAATCCGGAGGTAACGGGTTAAAGGGTTCGAGCCTCACGCCGACGTTGGGTCCTTGAGAAAGGCACTTCACACAAATTTTCCTCCCTTCACACTACCACAGACTGTGAAAAAATTTTGTCAGTATATTCTTATTAGTGTAACGCGCCTGTAAAATAGCAGCTTGCACTTCCTATTAGTAGGATCCACAATGCTATCAGGTCTGCTGTTATAAAATAAATATAGATTGTAACGCACATAGAACTCGCTATTGAGCGTGAATTTGTGCCATCCAAATTCTATTTAGTAGTAGTAGTAGTGGTAGTAGTAGCAGTAGCAGTAGCAGTAGCAGTAGCAGTAGTAGCAGTAGTAGTAGTAGTAGCAGCAGCAGCAGCAGAAGCAACAGTAGCAGCATCAGTAGCAGCATCAGTAGTAGTAGTAGCAGCAGTAGTAGTAGTAGTAGTAGTAGTAGTAGTAGTAGTAGTAGTAGTAGTAGTAGTAATAGCAGTAGTAGTAGCACAATAATGCATGTATGTATGTTGCTGTTATTGTTCCTGTAATTGCTACTTTTGTTATTATTTTATGTACTTTGCATCCTCAGAATTATAAGGTTCTATCTGCTCAGTGCCTAGTTTTGAAGAATTTGACATAAAAAAGTTTGAATTTCACATGTTTAGCTTTTTCGAATGAAATTCTTGGAATTTCTGATAACGACTCCGAAAAATCTTGGTAATTTTAATTGAGCAGATAAAACATTTGGTTTCTGATTTATATGGTCTTGGTAACTCAAAACGACCAAAAACGTCATATGTAATCTTGTAATCCTGAGGTAGAGACTTGTTTCTGCGCACTAGCTCACGTGGAATTGTGAGACGGCGTTGTGAAATCAGGCGCTCGTCAAAACAAAGAAATTCAAGAAACCAGAATTTTTCTGTACGTTTTGCAATTTTTAAATAATATTTTGGGGGACTCAATGCGTTTTATATCCATTTAAAAACACACACCTGTAAGGAAGTTACTAGAAATTGTTGATTAAAGGCACAACACCGGTAAATTTACAGTTTAAAATTACTCTCAAACTTTGGAAGTCATAAAAATTTCGCGGTCATTTTCTCCCTAACTTTACTTCTGAAATCAGGTGACCCGATCTCCTTCAATCATAAATATCTCAAGTCCTATTCAAGATAAAAAAAACCCCCCCCCACACACACACAGAAAAACAAGCTTTAAGAGGATACAAATAACTCCACATGCCCCAAAACTGACCAGCGCTTGATTCCACTTGTGTCGTGACATTGGTGGGAAAATGGCGAACTCTCCTCGGCCAAAATTGGTCTCATTGGCGATAGCAAAAGTCGCTCGTCTTCTTAATTCTTTTTTTTTTCTACTTAGCTTCAGAGAATGGTCTTCTTCACTTGCATTAAGCATCACCCTGAGACAACGAGAGAGAAAAGAGAGAGAGAGAGAGAGAGAGGTAGGGGAGAGAGAGAGGAAGAGAAAGGAGGGAGAGAGAGACAGAGAGAAACAGATGACAGAGACAGAGGGTGAGGGAGAGATTGAAACAGAGAGAGCGAAAGAGAGAGAGACAGAGACAGAAGGAGAGGGAGAGAGGGAGAGAGGGAGACAGAAAGAGAGAAAGAGACAGAGACAGAGGCAGAGACAGCGAGAGAGACAAAGAGAGAGACATACACAGAGAGAGAGAGACAGAGACAGAGAGACAGATAGACAGACAGACCGACAGACATACAGACCGACAGAAATACAGACATACAGACAGACATATAGACAGACTGACTGACAAACAGACAGACAGACAGACAGACAGACCGACAGACAGACAGACAGACAGACAGACAGACAGACAGACAGACAGACAGACAGACTGTTCTGTGGCCACTTACGACGAGAACTGATTTTGTCCGACCATCTGTCGATTGTGACTTCCTCGGTGGGTCCTCCAATGGAGAATTCGCCCTCGTAAGTGGCGCCAGAAGGCACCTCGAAGGGCTTGAATGCTCCGACCTTGAACTTCTTGCAATGTTTGCTCTGCAGGTTGAAGTCGTAGCCTACACCTTCTTTGTGAAGGAACAGGAGCTCCCGTTGTCTGAAAGAGTAAAGATTTGTAAATTTAGAACAACAATAGAATAGTGGGAGTTTGGAGGTGCCATTGGTCCTGCTTTTTTACTCTCTCTCTTTTTTTTCTTTTTTTGCACGAGGGAGGGGGTGGGGGGGGGGGTAAGTGTTTTACTCAGCTGCATAAGGTCAATAAATATTTTCAATTGCTTGGAAATTTTGAATTTCGGCCGAGTGGCGGCCGAAGCCTACTCTTGTCAATTTTTTACCACCGAGGGATATTTAACTTGCGCAACTTACACACGGGACCTCCGAGATTTTTAGCCCTTGTCCGAGGAGGTTAGCTGTAGATCTGTTTTACCACAAGATCAGGGGTGTGGCTAAAAGACAGCAGTAAGAAGAAGCGAAGGAGTAGCAGTAGAAAGGCAGCAGAAAGAATCAGGAGCCCAGAGGAATGGGCAAAGGAGGTGAGGGGGTGGAGGCAGAAAGAGGAGATGAAAGCAAACGACAAAACATTGCTTGAGAGCAGGAAAGCAGGTGAAAGGAAACAATTTTAGAGAAGAAAATTTTTCGGTCGCTACCCGGATTCGAACACGGGACCTTTGAATGAGAGGCGAACACCTTAACCTCTTGGTCACGAGAACCCCCTCTGTTGTTTCTGTCTGTATGTCTTTTTTTTTTTTGTAAAGTGTTTTACTGCGCTCGCAAACTGCATAAGGTCATATGAGCACGCGGGACACACCTAATATTTTCAGTTGGTAGGAAATTTTGAACTTTGCCAGGGTGGCGGCCGAAGCCTACTCTTATCGATTTTAGACCACCAAGGGATCTTTAACGTGCGCAAACTTCGAGATTTTTCGCCCTTGTCCGAGAAGGCTAGTGTAGATCTTTCCGACCAGAAGATCAGAGGTGTAGCTAAAAGTCAGCAGTAAGAAGAAGCGAAGGAGTAGCAGTAGAAAGGCTGCAGAAAGAATCAGGAGCCCAGAGGAATGGGCAAAGGAGGTGAAAGGAGACAAATTTAGAGAAGAAAATTTTTCGGTCGCTACCCGGATTCGAACCCGGGACCTTTTGAATGAGAGGCCAACATCTTAACCTCTAGGCCACAAAAGCCCCCCTGTATGTCTGTCTGTCTTACCTTTTCCGGGCACTAAATGACCACATTATTGTGTCTATGCTATGTGCTTCTCTTAACCAATGGCGAAGCGTCTATATAACCAAGTAATCACTGCTTCCCTTCCTTATTTTGAAACATTGTTGCAGTCAAATTCACCCAAGGACGTAAACCTCATAAATTGAATTATGTATAAAGACGTTCATAATCACAAAGGAACAGTATGCGTAACATTCAAAACGGTTTCATTGCGCAGAAATAGCTTGTTCACCCCTCTCGGACCACTCCATAAGCAGTCGCAAGTTTTGATTAAGTAAGCTTACAGTGAGGCTGGAAGAGTCTACCAAAAGAGTTGAAGGGAACATGTATACGGCACTCAAAGCTGTTTCATTGTTAACCCCTTTCTGGAAACAGTTATAAGCAGTCACAAGCACTGATTATGTAAACTAACTATTACACCGGTCGAGTCTACCTCACAGATGTGAGGGGAACTAACTCCTAATAATATCTTGACTGCTGCGAGTTCTTGTTTTTTTCTTCGACTTTTTACCGTCCTATAATCAGATCGTGACCTCGATTATGACACCTGCTCCTGGCCGCGAAACGCTAGACTAATACAACCAAATGTGAAATTAAAAAAATTAATAATTGTCATGTTCTACCAAAGAGTTTAGACACACTGGTGTTACATGTAGAAATGACATCTCTGCTTCTTTGCTTTGTGTTTGTGTATTCACATCCAAAGATACATTAAAATTTAATATTTGTTTGAATAAATATTTTATGAGATACTTTTCCGATTACTTTAGCGGTTGAACATGCATACAACATGGGTTCAGGATTTGTTTTCATTCACAACTCAGTTGTGCCGCCTCGAGTAAGATTCTTGTGTGATATCTCCAGGCCCTATCTGGTCCCATCTCACTTTGATTATCCTGTCAAACAAGGCAGCCTTCGACCCTGCTCTTACCCCAAACTGAGCTGATATGTTTGTTCTTTACTGCTGTCTTTTCGTATATATAGCTTACGTATGGTTGTGAAAGTATTTCATAATGTGATTGAACAGACTTATCTTGTTTCTGTCAATGTTCTCTTGTGTGAATAACCATGTGATTGGTGTAAAGAGCTCAGAGCTTATAGTAGTATGAGAAAGAGCGCTATTTAAGGGGGTGGGGGGGGCTACACTCCCAAAGTCACGATTCGGCTCAAAATTGTGGAATTTGAGTTGTAGGCATTGTTAGCTTCCTCAGCCTCTCCTACATCTATTTCATGGCTTAGGAACCCCTAAAAGCCCTATTTTCCTCCATTTTTAAAACGCGATTTTTCTCTATACTTTTTTGAACAACTCCTCCATTTTTTTCCATTTTTTATGAAATTTTCACTGAATAAAGAGTAAATGTAATACTAAACATTTGTTTGTTGAATTTTTGATAAATGAATTAGTTTTTTTTGGTGGTGTCCGGAGTATGGATTTTTACGGAGTTTTCGCAAACTTAATAATTCTTAAAACATTGTCTAAATCGTTTAGGAAAATAACAACAGACATTTTTTTAGATCTAATGTTTGCTAACATGCATGGAAAAAAACTACCAATTTCCATGAAAAATAAGTGCGGTATTCATTACGTAAGACATGTCAACAAAATCCAATATGGCCGCCGTATCCATGGAAAAGAAACCTTTTTCTAAAATTTGATTTCGGATTTCAAAACTCCTAACTATGCTTGTTATAATGTGCGAAATTTGGTGAAATTTGGTACACTAATAAGCCAGATAACCTTCACGTGTAGACCTCCCCCCCCCCCCACCCCCCCCCCCCCCTCTCTTAAATGCAATCCATTATTATTATTATTATTATTATTATTATTATTATTATTATTATTATTATTATTATTATTATTATTATTATTATTATTATTATCATTGTAAACAAACAAAAGAATAGCGTGTGGCAGTGGCATGGGTTATAAAAATATTTTTGAAATAGTCTTGATCCAGTTAAGTTTTAAAGCGCTTCTTTAATCTGAACTTGCCACTGATTTTTCCAGTTTGTTTAACATTAATTTTTTTTAAAGTCTTTTCACATCATGCTTTATTAGATGGAAGTAAGTTATGAAAAACATTCAGGTGAAAAATACCCCCCCCCCCCCTAAAGGATGCGTTACCATGGTAATAATCGCCATATTGGATTTTTGTTTGTATCATTTATGTTCCTGAAATGTCCAAAAGTACTTTGGAAAATCGAATTTTATTTCAGTCGGACCAAATATCTTTTCTTGAACTAGTTATGCCTTTTCGATACAGCTAAGGTTAAAGGGGTGAGAGCAGGTTATTTAAATTCGATGTTCATCAATACAGGTGACTAATTTGCATATTTGAACACCTCTTCAAAGGAATGTTTTACAAAATCAGAGAACAATTTGTCATACTATCATTGGGCATCTATGAACAATAACCATGACAAGTTTCAGACATCTAGCTCAACAACAATTGGAAATTTTAGGATTATAAGAGGCTAAAGTTCGTGGAAAAGGAAAAATGAGAAAAAGAAGTCGATTCATGAAAAAAATTCATTTCTCCAACTTTTAGACCAAATTCAAGTTTCTAAATGCCCTTTTTGTTGTTTTGTTTTTTAGAGGTTAAACTAATTTTTGAACGGTAGATCAAAAATTCGGTATTTCCACTCCAATTTCGGAATTTTACTATGATGGAATCGGTAGCGAGTTTCCTTAAACTCCACCCTTCGGGTCAGTGGCGGTGGGTGGACCAAGATTTGGGTGGGGCTTAGGTTCCTTCCACTTCTTTACCACCAAAAAGCAAGAAGTAAGAACAAAACAGTGATGATTTTATTATTATCACGGCGAGCCACGGCAATTTGAGAACCATTCAAACGAGAAGAGTCACCTTTTGTCTTCCATCTCTTTGTTTTTAGTTAAATTTAAGCCCTTCTGGATGTAGGGGACGAAGCCGTTTCATTTTCAAATTTCTCTAATTAGTTTTTATCTGAAGAAAAAGTTGCCTCAAAAGTGGTTTGATGTAATTAATAACTGTAAATCTCAGCGGCACAAACACACAGTACTCCAAACACATACCGTCTATGAGATGGATTGAGTCGTGTTGTTGCGGAAAATGGAACCCGCCTAACAAAGGCCCAATGGGCGCATAGGTAACTGTGTCACTGGGGGAAAGTGTGTCGTAAACTTTCACCCCATTGTCAGGGCTGGGAGAGCGTGAGCCCTGTGTGCAGTGTTATTTTTTAAAAGTCTTCTACCTTTTTACAAGAAGAGTTTCATTAAAGACGGGCGTGGGAACCGGCTTATTCTTTCTGAGCCCTAACGACATTTGATTGGCTATTAGGTTACTATAGTTTTAAGCGGTGACAACAATGATTGGATAAACGGGCAAGCCGCCAAGCTGATAACTGTGTGTTCATTGCATGCGAATATAACGATTTCAACTGCTTATTTCGTTATTTAAAAAAAAAACTTTCTTTAACTAAGGGACAGAGTTGGCGGTCGATGAGGGTGGGGGTGAGGGGCTCAAGCCCGTAAGCCCTTCACTACCCACCGCCACTGCTTCGGGTGCATACTATATTGGTTTACTGCGATAACGTTCTCTAAGGTTATTTTGAGACAGCGACACCACCCTATTCCTACGTTTCAATTTAATCACCGTAGCCCTTCCCCCCTTTAAAAAAAACGAAAAAAAACGCACAGTTTAATTAATCACGTAGCCCTCCCCCTAAAACAAACAAAAATCCACAACCTCTCTCTATCTCTCTCTGTCTCTTTCTCTCTCTCTCTCTCTTTCTCTCGCTCTCTCTCACAAACACACACTCACATACACACATACACACACCCTCTCTCTCTCTCTCTTTCATTCAATTTCTCTCTAT
>NW_004797393.1:793274-795774 GCF_000002075.1 Aplysia californica
GTTTTACGGCGATCGCAACTGCATAAGGTCATATGAGCGCGCGAGACAAATTAAACCTTTTTCAGTTGGTAGGACATTTTGAATTTTGCCCTGTTGGCGGCCGAAACCTACTCTTATCGATTTTAGATCACCAAGGGATCTTTAATGTGCTCAACTTGCACACGGGACCTCCGAGAAGGCTAAGTGTTCTTTCTTACCAAAAGAACGGGGACCTGCAAAATTAATATCTTAACGTTTGGTTTTTGGGGGAGGGTTTTAAAAAAATCAGAGGTGCATCTCTCTCTCTCTCTCTCTCTCTCTCTCTCTCTCTCTCTCTCTCACTCTCTCTCTCTCTCTCTTTCTCTCTCTCTTATCTTCTCTACTCTTACAGTAGAGTTAAGTTCTCTGCTTCAAACTGACGTCACTAGTCCATCGTTTAAGCTACTGCGGACTCCTAATCGTGTGGTTGCCGGCTCTGGGGTTCGAGGCTCAGTCAGATCTACTCGAGATTGTGTCCTAGGAAAGGTTTTTAACATTTTTTCTCACTTCACCTACTTTTGTGAATGGGTTTCAGGTCACAGACACCGAAAAATCTCATCAGTATGGTAGCGTTTTGGCGCATGTAAAATGGCACCTTGCACTGTTTGTCTTCCACAAAGTTGTTTCATAATAATATTATCATGCCCTCTCGGGAAAACGTAATGTGGGTTGCATAAAGCGTGCTGTTCAACTGGGATTTGCGCTATACAAACGGTATTTACTGCTACATGTGATTTATAGAAAAATTTAGTAAATAATTGTCAGTAATACATAAGTATACAACAGATAAGGTCATAACTAACTCATATGCAAAACCACGGAAGAATTCATTTGACAACAAATATACAGAGATGGATTTTATGGGTCCAAAAACTTAACCTTCGATTTGTTTCAAAACAGCATTTTTCGGGATAGCCCCCTTGTGCTTAAAAGCGACCAATTGGTCTACGTGCGTTCCGTCGGGTGCTAAACTCCAACAAAGACAAATCCAAAACGTAAAATAAAATCACCTGCTGGGTCAACAGAGAGAGTGTTTTAATTGAGCTGTTGAGTTGTTTGTTTTTGGGGTTTTTTAGTAGGAGTTTCACGGCACTATAGACTCAGTTTCTGTCATGTACGAGAACTGTTGGGACGAACACGTTCTTTTTCCTTTGATTTATTCTGCTAAGAAGATCAGACTCACTTTTTGGTGCCGCTTTCGAAGTCCTCCTCAAAGAGTACTACCCTCTTGTTGAATCTGTCGTACTCTCCGAAGAACCGCTCGTAGTAAGTTTCGCCATAGTTCCATCTGGAGGCGCGGAACTATGAAGTGAAATAAAAATTAAACGTGTTGGGTCAGGTTATGCCGATCTTTTATTAACGAATCATACAAATGAAACGCTATAAACAGAGTAGGGAAGTAAAACATTGAAGGCATGTAATAATAATAATAATAATAATAATAATAATAATAATAATAATAATAATAATAATAATAATAATAATAATAATAATAATAATAATAATAATAATAATAATAATAATTAATAGCATTTTTATAGCTCATAACCCCGCTCTACCGCAAGCTCTGTGCGCTTTACACTATATATTATAACCCAGCAGAACACTCATTAACATTCACACCAAGGAAGCACACAGTGCAAGCAGCTGATTAAGCCCTCAGACACAAACAAACTTTTACAAGATCTTTCTCTGTCTATAACTGTTGATTCCTAGATTTTAGCATTCATAATTCTTGCTGCAGTAGATCAGAAATAAGCTCCTTCTTGAAATGTATATCGACCTGAACTTTAAAAAACTATATCCAGGTAACAATCTTGGTTATTTTTCGACCTAGGATGAGACCCTCAACAGGCTATCACACAAAACACTTCTTCGTGATACTCTTATCAGATAATGTTGTTGTTCATAAAAGTTCAAGTCCTTGTACCCTCTGGACCTACTTAAATTGTAGATTTAGCCTATACAGAAGATGGTATTCAGATAGGGAAGTAGGGGAAAAGGGAGGGGGGGAGGACAAAAGCAGAGAGAGAGAGGGAGAAAGAGAGAAGGAGAGAGGTGGGGAGGTGGGGGGGGGGGGGGAATATAGTAATAAGCTCTCTTTCAACAAAGGTATTTACTGATGAAAGGTAACCGATGACAATTGTGTACACCTTGTCCTGATCAAATATCAAGACAGAGAGTTCAAATGCAGCAATGAAAGTTTGAATAACAAAACTGTCAAAATATATTTTCAACTAGACGGTTCAAATTTAATACAATAGAAAACGTTTTAATAAACGTCTCTTGGATTAAGATTTTTTTTTTATGTTTTGTTTGGTCGCTGGTCTGCAGAATTTCCATTCAAAGTTTTCTAGACAAATGTACATTAATAATTGGAGCTTGAAAATGTCTAACGCGGACAGCAAATGTCAGCTCAAATATAACCACAAGAGATCTCAAATGAAAACACTAGGGAAAGCAAATTCAACCTTATGAAATA
>NW_004797393.1:798274-803177 GCF_000002075.1 Aplysia californica
GGTACCTTAACACCTTTTATGCCCATTTGAAAGTACATTTTGGTTTAGATTTTTGTTAAGAAAAACCAAAAGGTTTATTCAAGGCACACAAAATGTAACATTATAGTTTCCATTGGCAGGTATTTTCTCGCTAATTTTACATCTGAAACCAGGCGACCCCCACCTCTGTCAACGACAGATGTTTCGACTTCTAGTTCTATTTAAGATAGATGGGCATTTGTTGTCGAACGATGGACAAAGGAACAAGCTTCAAGATAGTACTAATAATTCTACTTGCCTAAAAATTGACCAGCACCTGGGTCCACTGTGTGGTGACACATTTTCTTCGTGAACTGTTGTCCTCCATAATATCATTGTTGTTGGTCTGTCGGAACCGCAACCGTAAGGTCGTGGGTTCGAATCCTGTCAGTGACCCGACGTGTTGTCCTTGGGAAAGGTACTGTGCACTAAATTTCCTCATTTCACCCAGGTGGGAATGGGTACCCAGCTATAGAGTGCGAAAGATCTTGTTCGTTTGTTAGTGTTTGGGCGCTTAATCAGCTGCTTGCATTGTATTCTTTTCGGGAAGCTGAGATGTTTTCTAAGTGTTTTATGGTCTGCTTGGGTAATAATATAATGTATAGCGCATAGAGCTTGCTAAAGAGCGGGGGTATGCGCTATATAAAGGCTATTTATTATTAATATTATTATGTCGGAGTCCGTTTATACAGGGTGTATGTTCAGCTCAGTCATTATCAACAATGACAGATGGCGAACTGAAACAGTCCAGTGGAAACTTTATATTAATTAAAAATTGAACAATAATACGATTTTGAGTGTTATATTGCCCGAACAGAACAAAGCAATAATAGAGAGAATTATACGTTTTACTTGGCCTATATCTTTGAAATGTTCTCGTTATGTAAAATGTATTTCTGATAATAACTCATAATTAGGCCTGCGTGTTTTAATTCGTATGGAAAAAAAAAGTGCGTCAAGGTTTTACCGGTAAAATAAGTATGGGAAAAAAGTGGAAAGGTTAACTCACTTCATACGCCCCCAAAGATGTGAATTACATTTTAGCAGATGCTTTAACTAACGTCTGCACGGTTTCTCTCCAAAAGTGACCCTCAAACTTGAGCCAGCTTTTCTTAAATAAGACTGTGTTATCGCAAGATCATTATCGTCAACTCGTCATGTTCAGACAAGAATCAGGGGAAATAACTATGGTGTCGTCGACTGACACAGTAGGCATATAAGACCCCCCAGAGTGATTTCCCCTTTCACCCAAAACTTGTATGATGAACATCTTTTCATTTCCTGACCGCAGTGAAAACAAGGTAGAAATTAAATCTCTCTTTTTAATCTTCTCGAATCATTGCATACGGGTCTAAAAGTTAAATAACCAACAAAATCTTAAAGCCCAGTCGTAAAACTCACTGCCAGCTAACTTTCCGACACCTTTTCTTAGATGTTTGCCAGTAGCGCGTCACAGATTAATATAGGATTTACAATATACACCTAAAACATTAAAAAGTTGACTTTTTTTTAACACCCCACTTTAATATACGCCAAAGAAATCTAATTCAAGAGACAAAGTAAGTCATGTTTAAGATTCGCGAGGAGCGGACTGGGTAGTCGAGGGGTGGGGGAGGGGTAAAATTAACAAGCTTGAACTGAAATGTGGGTGTAGGGTGGAGTCGCTTTCACAAAATGAGCCATTTGTATGCTATGTTACTGTACGCCATTTATTTTAGTAACCCTGTGCATGCAACCAAAGAGCGTTTTAATTTATATCTTCTGGATCAAGATTTTTTTATTGATTTGTTTGATCGCTGGCCTGCAGAATTGCCTTGCAAAGTTTCATTGAGAAAGGTAAATTTTAAAATGAGCATGTCTTACACGACATGTGAAAATGAACAAGCTATAGAACGGAGTTTGCCTAACCCTTTTGATTTACCGAATCACAAACGAGGGTAGATCGCCGTGAGAGAGAGAGAGAGAGAGAGAGAGAGAGAGAGAGAGAGAGAGAGAGAGAGAGAGAACACTATTTTAGTTTCTCGAGTTTGATATTTTAATGATGTAGGCTACCACATAAAAATAGACTCGGTGTTTGTTTGGTTTCTGACGAAGATGGGGAGACATGATTGCAACCAGGGGCAGTTCGTTAACTTTTAGTCAGCTGGAATGGACAAGAGATTGGCAGCTGATAATTGTTCTTATTCAGTTTCAAGTAAATCCAAATCAATATTAATTTAGCAACCCTCAAATAGCACTTTCACTATAAAAAGACGCTCTCAAAGACAATAACGGCTCGTCTTTGGATTGTCACACTACAGAAACTCGTTCATAAATCTCGGTTTATCTTGCTGGCTCACACGGTTGTTGTTACCTGCTGCTGTCACGATGCACCGCTCCATGTCGTGCGCTCATTGGTGACGTCACCAAGCTCGGCGAATAGAGCAATAATTGTTCTAATAGCCCAGCATGAAGATCACCTTTCTTGCCACTTTGGCTTTTCTGGTGCTTACAAAGGGCAAGACTGTCTTGAAAAGTACATCGTATAATTTCATCTGTAATATTTATCTTTAAACCTGTCTCTAATCGCTGTCAGTTACAACGTACGTGTACTGTTATAGTGGCTCTAATGTTCATAACTAACTGAATTTTGAGACAGCCATGGTTCTTTGTGGTGTTCTGTTCACCGATTACTTCCTGCTACAACCTTACCTGGCCCCAAAAAGTACAGACCGGCGAGTTGGTCCAGTCATTGTACATGTATATAGCAGAAATTTTTACGGAGGTGAGAGTTGAGGTCTGACTAGCGAACGACACTTAGCTGTCAGTCTGGACCCCATCATCCCTCTACTCCCCCCCCCCCCCCCCCCCCGGGGCCCTTTCTTTTCCCTCTTTCTCTGTTCTCACCCCAGCCCCCGAATCGGGGTTTTAAAAAAAAAAAAAAATTTTTTTCCCTTTAAAAAAGGCCCCGGGAAATTTTGTCCGGAAAAATGGGGGGGGGGGGGGTTACCCCCCGAAAAGGGAGAGTGTCCGGAAAACCCTCCGCATTTTTGGTACAAAGACCACGTTTCAAATGCTTAAGTACGAAAGAGAATCACCAACACAGTGGGGCAATATGAAGATCTACTGACCACAGTGAAGAGACGAAAACTAAAATGGTATGGGCATGTCACAAGCTCCACAGGACTTGCCAAAACAATCCTGCAAGGAACCGTACAAGGAAAGAGAAAGAGAGGAAGGCAGAGAAGGAGATGGGAGGACAACATTACAGAGTGGACAGGAAAGACGATGGGTGACAATCTGAGGAGAGCAGAGGACAAACATAGATGGCGAGAGCTGGTTTTCAAATGCAGGGGTGCCCCAACGGTTGCCCCAACCACGGGATAGAAGAAGAAGAAGAATTTGTTAGCCTAAGTGTATTGTAGGCCTATTGTTTCGGATTCTACCTAGACTTGGTCTGCTTGGGACAGCGTTGGTAGTGTGGTAACAAATTGGTTCTCTGTTTTTACAGACTATTATAAATCAGCTCGTTAACATTATCGTTATGTACATAAGATTTTTTTGTGGAAGGGGACCAAGTTCCCAAGGGCTCTGTGTGTGTTTTTGTGAATGTTGTTTTGTGAAATGGGGTGGGGGAGCAAAGATACAGGTATAAATGTGTATCTGTATGTAGTATGTGTGTGGGAGGGCGGCCCAGGGGGGGGGGTGAGGGGAAGACCAAGGGGATTGCAGGTTGAGGTAGGGTGGGGGTAGAGGAAGAGCGAGGAGATCAATAAGAATGATAGCCAGTCAGTTTCACATAGCACGAGTCGCCCCTACTTGCAACTCAGTAGCTGATTTGTGTAGTAGGGTTTTTGTTTGTTTGTTATTGTTGTTGTTTTTTGGGGAGTCGTTTGTTTTGATTAATTCTTTTAATTCTTCTATTACGTTTGAGAAATATTCTCTTCTGCGGATGTATTGGTCACCGTCAGATCTTATTATTGTCTTGTTTGTGCAGTCGGTAGACAAAGCCAGAAGAGGTTAATTTTTGTGCCCTTTGTCGATATCTTTATTGTGGGCCATTAATGTTTTTAAAAACATCCACTGTGTCGATTAGAAATATGAACAAATTTCGAAAAAAAATGTCACATAAAGTAAGTTATTGTGTTGGAGTATATCAGTATCTGTGGGGCTTTTTTCATATTATGCAGCGATAGTCCCAATGTATCCCGAACGATGCTTATTTTCTGTGTTTACTTCCCCTTTCCGGGTTTTCTCTAATCAAGCAGTTTTTTCTATGTGCTTTTTTTTCCTTCCTACCCACACCTCCCTCACTGTTGGGTATAACTGACGAATTGTTACGTTTCCATATCCCCTTATTCATGATCCTCTTCATCATTTTCCCTATCCCTTTTCATCGTTCTTGTCAGCGGCCATCCTCCTCCCCTTTCGCCTCCTGCACATCCTCCTCCTCCACCTCCTCATCCTCCTCCTCCCCCTCCTCGCCTCCTCCTTCTCCTCCTCCAGCATTAAAAGGGGTCTCAGAATCCTAATTTATAGTATACTCAGCAAAGCTCATTGTAAAATCTGATTCCCTGAACTTCATTACACATTACAGATATGAGTACTTTAACCACAAAGACTGGCGGTGTTGGAGTATCAGTAGCTGTGACGCCTGGCGGACACAAGTGTCAAATGATAACACAATCACTCCTCTATCTATCTCGCCATTAATAGTGGGCGGTTCCCAATGAGGGCCTCATTAAGAGTGGTAAAGAACTTGAACAATGCCACTCATGTACCTGTAATAAGGTAGGGCCTCGGTCCTATCGGAGACATACCAAATTTCGCAGGTCTCGTCTCTTAAACATAATGCGCTTACAGTGTTGAAAGAGGTGTGCAATAAACACAGAGACCCCCCCCCCCC
>NW_004797393.1:803323-809818 GCF_000002075.1 Aplysia californica
TATATATATATATGGACGATACTCACGTGTGAAAAACATCGTATTCATAATTTTGTTTTTCATTTTATGCCACTTTATAGGAGAGTAGTTTACAAAAGATCGTTTTGTGTGTGGGTGAGTTTTTTGTGGGGTTATTTTTTTTTGTAAATGCTTTACAGCGCTCGCAACTGCATACTGCATAAGGTCATTTAAGCGTGAAGGACACATTAAACTATTTTAGTTGGTAGGAAATTTTGAATTTTGTCCGGGTGGCGGCCGAAGCCTACTCTTATCGATTTTAGCCCACCAAGGGATCTTAAACGTGCGCAAACTGCACACGAGACCTCCAAGATTTTTCGCCCTTGTCCCAGAAGGCTTTCCTACCAGAAGATCATGGATGCGGCTGAAAGACAGCACTAAGAAGGAGCCAAGGAGTAGCAGTAGGAAGGCTGCAAAAAGAGTCAGGAGCCCAGAGGAGGGGGCAAAGGAGGTGACGGGGTGGAGACAGACAGAAGAGACGAAAGCACATTGCTAGAGAGCAGGAAAGGAAGTGAAAGGAAACAAGAAAAATGTTCCGTCGCTACCCGGATTAGAACCTGGGACCTTTGAATGAGAGGCCAACACCTTAACCTCTAGGCCAGGAGAGCCCTGTACAAAGGATCATTACTTGATTTTTTTTTTAACCTGGAAATTGTTATAATTTTAAAAGCATTTTTCATACATTGTGCTGTTTTGAAAAATTATGGTTAGAATATAGGGTCGTGAAAACATTGTGTATATTTTGTTGTTTTTCTCTCTATTTAACTGTTTCACTTTGGGTTTCTTTTTTTCGCAAAAAAACCCCGTATTTTCCTATTAAACGATAAAAACTATACTTTTTTCAAATTAAGACAGAAAATGTCGAGCCATGCCATTTTTTTAAACATAATAAATAAATTGCCGCTTGCTGTAGCCATGCAATGAACTGTAAACTGTACTATTTGTATTCTCCAGAGACACACTTCTTAAAGCCTTTTAAAGGCTTTGCTTTTTGATAAACCGGTACTCGGTAGAATCTTCTGTGTGAGTTATATTATTATAAACGCAAGTTTGGTTATTAGTCTTTTTTTTATAAAGTGTTTTACGGACTGGCAACACAATAAGGTCATGTAAGTGCCTACATTTCTCTATCCCCTTCGCCTATTCATTAAAAAACAAAAATCATTACTTATTCCACACAGAGTTGCCTTACATCCTCATGCCACAGTAAAGTCTTTAAATTTTTTATAGTAAAATTATTTCTTATTGTTATTTGGTCGAGGTCAATGTGTTTCAATATCGAGTTTATTTGAATTCTCTCTTAGTTCTGACCTCAACACCTATATTCAGTTGGCCAAGTCATTTGAAAGATCGCTCACATAGTGGCCCTATTTCATAGGAAGTCACCGTTAAGTAATCAGCCTCTTCAAAGTAATAACTTGGAGTTATAATTTAATTTTATAAACGTGCTTCCAGACTGTTATGACTCAGCGCCATATGTCTTGACGTGTGCCGCTAGGTAAGAAATACAGATTTATGAAGCACGTCAGAGTCGATGGCAAATTTTTATCAATTTTTTTTTTTTAGCTCAACACCTTTGTATCCAATTAGAAACTTATGTCAAGGAAAATGTTATAAAGAAACGTTGATTAAAGATACAAACATGTAAATTTACCCTTTCTTTGACTCTTCAGCCTTGGAAGTTACCAAGCTTTGGCGGCCACCTTCTCCCTAATTTTACCTCTAAAACCAAGTAATCTCCACCTCCTTTAATCCAAAATATCTCCACTTCTATTGAAGATAGATGGGTAGTTGTAGTTTTTTCACTGAAAGCAAGACAAATGAACATGCTTTAAGATGATACCAATAACTCAATATGCCCCAAAATTGACGAGTACCTGATTCCACCATGTCGTATGATGTGTCTGTGTTTCAAGAGATGTAAAACCTTTCCTTTAAAAAAAAAGAAAAACAAACCCCGGCTTTCATACATTGTATTATACTTATACTCACAGTGAGCTCATGGGGAGCGGAGCATGGCCTATTGGCGTAGACACATGCCACGAACAAGACGAAAAAGGCTACCAGAAACTTCATGATGAGCAAGCAAGTAACTGTGTTGAGGTACGAGCTCGCACCCAAAGAGACAATATTGGAAATGAAGCAGGCAATGGGTTTGACGCCCCTCAAATGGGATCTGATGACTCGCCTATCGTACACTTTTTTCTGGTTTTATTGTTACATTATTAGTTTATCATTTTGCCGGTATCACAAGACCTCAGATAGTGTCGATAAAAGGGTTTTCAACAATTAGAACCCGTCAGTCAGATTGGTTTTTTGGTCAGACGTAATAAACTTTGAGTATCGGCGTCAAGACTGCTGACTGATCCTGAAAGCTGACAAATTATGTTTTTGTCCTGGCAGTTCATACCTGCGCCATATAAAAAATGTAAGTGTAAAAACCACTTCACCGTACTGTGTGTGTATAGATAATTCTAAAATTGTTTGGGGACTAGCGGCGGGGTGGTAGGGGTTGGGGGTTTGTGGTTGTGTTTTGTTTTGTTCTGTTTTTTGTAGGTCTAAGATTTTGGTATACAAAACGCTAATACAGAGTGACCGCCTTTATTTCTGTGTTACTAAGAAAAACGCCTTTACTCTACTTGAGATCGGTACGTCGTTATTCACGTCCCTCACTCACAACCCAGCTCAGACCCCGGCTAAAAAAATATGCATAAAATGTGTTACATGAACTCGGTGGAATCAGGCGCTGGTCAAAAAGATGAAATCAAGAAAAATGGCACTTTCACGCTCGTAGTTCTACATCAGTTGTTTTTTTTGTTTTTTTTTTGTTTTCTCTGTTTATTTCTTTGTTGTTTTGTTTTTTTGTTGTTGTTTTTTTTAGGAGGATGGTGGTGTAGCTCAACATTTTTTATGTCCATTTAGAATAATAGTTCTGAATGGAGTTTATTTTTTTAAACGTTAGTCAAAAGCGCAAATAATGTAAATATGTGGTTTAGAAGTCCAACATAGCTTTAGAATTCACCAAACCTTGGCGGCCATTTTTTAAGCTAATTGTACCTCTGACACCAAACCCCTGTAAAATTGCAACAACAACATGACAATCGTCTGATTCCACCGCATAGTGAAACATGTGATATGTATGTACATAATTTATATTGTTTTATATATATGTATATATATATATATATATATATATATGTGAGTGTGCGGGGTGTGTGGGTGTGTTGCATACAAATTATATATATATATATATATATATATATATATATATATATATATATATATATATATATATATATATATATATATATATCGCTGGTGGAGTGTTGAAACCATGTAACCCTCAATTTTTTCGAAAATCGTTTTTTTTTTTTTGCCTTAATGTCTTCTCCCAGTCCTTCTTCATATTGTGTCAAAAGCAGTAGGTTAAATTATAAAGAGAAAGTATGAAAAATACTTACTAAAAAGACCTCGTATGTTTGCCCCCATGATATCCTGGCGTGATGAAACCTCACAACCCTCACCTGGTGCGCTGATCTGCTTTTGCGTGGTTTCATCACTCCCGTTTGAGAGAGTGGTGCGCTTATACGAGGTTCTGGATAAGCTTTCTTTATGAATTGATTTAATGGAAGCACTCGCAATTGACATTTTCTGGCGCATTTAACATGCCAGACGTAATAAAGAAATGTTTCATTCATTCATTCATTCATTCATTCATTTATTCATCCATTTTTTTAGTCAGTTCAGAAATTCCAATATGGTCGTAAGTGAAGGAATTACATTATGTAAATCTATTTGAAATCCTTTTATAGGGATGACTAACGCATTGGTAAACAAGATGTTCTCATCAAGTGCAAACGTAGTTAACTCTTAATTTAAGTCAACAGTCACACCTTGAAAAGACATGTGACAATAGTTTTTACTAAGAATAAGTGACAAGTCTATGCACTCTCCAGTTGTCACCTCGCCATTTTGTTAATCAAAGAGAGGGTAAGGTTTCACACTTTCTCAGACTACGAATCCGCTGATTAGTCGAATCCTCCAGTTGTGGTTGAGACCGAATAGTACTTAACTTACCCATGTTCTTCTTGACCCTGAAGTCTATAGAGAACATTGTGACAAATTTGTGCCTCAACAATACAAGTGAAATAGACATTTACGCATCTGTTTTGACTATCCCCCCCCCCCCCAACTGAGCTCGCGTCACCTAGATTTTTCCACCATCCAAGGGCTGGTTTTGAAAACCACTGAGCAGACCCCGTTCCATGAATTGACTCCAGCTACCATGTCGCAGTCCTTTCCAGGGATGTGCCTTATAAGTGGAGACAAGGAAGTATCAGCATCCTCCCAGACTGAGTCTGCACCAACACCAGTGTCGCCTGGAATCACGCCCCAAACCATACTGACGATTCCTCAGGCAGCTGTAATTCAGCTGCTGAATTATTACCTGCGGAGTCACAGCAACACGATCTGAAAACCACATTCCTAGGTCCCTCTCACCTTCAGGCACCTTAGACACTTTTCCTGGAGCCTGATCCAGAAACACAGCTCATTTGGGATGCCACAGAGAGGAAAAGAAAGGGTTTTCAAGGGTGGCAACAAATAAGCGAAAGTCCATCATTGAATGTGGTCAGGAATACCATAATGATTTAATGAAAAGCCCAGCTACGTCACTGAAACCAAACTGTGATTGAAAGAGCTAAACTCTGAATTGTAAAGGGCTCTCGAGGAAGACAGACATTCTAATTTTTATTTAGTGAGGTCCCTCTCATGGGATGAAAACAATGTCCTTTTATTGGACTAGTGGACATAGACAAACCTCAGAGGAGGTATTCAGAAACTAACCAGACAGGGCATACCTTCAAATACACATTCAAAAAGGTGGTCATAAGGTACCAGTGTGTAAAAAGATGTTCCTGCATTCAACAGGGTTGAGTGAATGATTTGTAAGAAACATTTAGAACCAATTATCAAAGTAACTCAGATATCTACAAAAAGTATGCACAATTTTGCCAAGACCACGGGAGGCAACCTCTCAACAGACCCCCCCCCCCCTCTATGAAACAATCAGGCAGAATAGCCTGTCTCTGTTCGGGCTAAAGAAAGATATGTGCGACCTTTGCATTATCCCTGAAGTTGGCAACGTGCTAAGGATTTTTGGAATGCTCACATTCTAAAAAAGGGGCAACGAGCATGGAAAAGGAACGAGACAAATCTGAAGCCATCAAATATCTCACCAGTGATGAACCTAAAACGGCGCATGTTTTCTATAGATCTTCAATGTGTGCTCCTTACACACAAACTGAATGCATCAGCCCTAAGTTACAAAACAAAGCGTGTCGTTCATAAGTTTACACTATTTGAAGCTGCAACACTTCAGACTACTTGTTACGAGTGGTATGAAGCAAATGGGGGACTTAGCAAATAAATTTGCTTTTTGTCTACTGGATTTCTTGAAGGAAAAGCTGTACTTCAAGAAAACCATCATCGACAGCGACTGCTGTGGCTACTAATACAGAAATACCACACTAGCTTATGTTTCTCTCAGCTTGTTTGCAATAACACATGGTAGCACAACTGAACAGAAAAAGTTGATCAAAGGACACACAAAATGTAAGTTGACTGTGCACTCAACTATTGAAAGATCAGTTCGAAAAGCACGTATCAAAGTCCCCCTACACTACCTCCATTTCTTCAGGATGGCAAGAACAAAACCAGAAACTTATCAAAACGAAAATTTGGATCACACATTATTCTAAGTGTGGAAGCTACAAGTCTATCAGACCATGTAGAAAAACGGGTGATCCTGTTGTCACCGACATCAGGTCTTTGAAGTTCACCCAAGACATGAACGTCCAGTTCAAGCTGCACTTCAGTGATGAATGGGCTGACGTTTCGAAGGCAGATCACAGAAACATAAAGTCCATCCTGCTACACCACGGAACACAGAACGTCTTAAAATCCAGCACTCCCAAGTACAATCACCTGCAGGAGCTTGAATCTGTTATTTCCAATATACGTCATCTCTTTATAATAATAATAATAAATATAGCGCATATCCCTACTCAGCAACAGGCTCTATGCGCTTTACACTATATTTATGACATTTACCTCGTTAACATTTGTCTTATAGCTATTCATTATGTGGTTTTTTTTACTGTCCCAGACATCGTACTGTTCTTTTGGGGGTTTTGTTTTTTATCTGCACGTGCGTTATGTAATATCAAAATTTCCCCCATTAGTATTCATGACCCACCACCTTTTGTTTGATTGACATCCTCCATTCGTTTTTCAAAGCATTTTGTTGTGTGCGTTTGTGTGTGTGTGTGTGTGAGAGAGAGAGAGAGAGTATGTGTGTGTGTGTGTGTGTGTGTGTGTGTGCGTGTGTGTGTGTGTGTGTGTGTGTATTACATTTTTTTCTTAATAAATTTTGTAATTTTACTGACGCATTAAAACTTTGAAAAACATGTCTATATT
>NW_004797393.1:810491-817659 GCF_000002075.1 Aplysia californica
ATATATACTCTGAGAGCTCTAAACCTTGGTTATGTCCGATCTTCCCTGGGATACAGCAATAGCCTACTCACTATGTGCAGTACAACTGCTTCCAACACCCTCGACAAGGTCCAAAACAACGCCCTTCGTTTTATAAATGGTGGCATGAGATCCATACCTACCTCCGCATGTGAAATCCTTTCAAATGTTGAACCCCTGAGTGAGATCTAAGCTATTGCTGGATCTTAACAACAACAACATATATATATATATATATATATATATATATATATGTAACGAGCGAAGGACTCAGGCGTTCATCAACTATTGGACATATGGAGTTCTTAATACTATCTTAAATCTTGTTTACTTGTCTTGCTTTTGGCGGAAAAAAAATACCCGTCTATCTTGAATTTTTTTTAGGGGTAAGTGTTATACGGCACTTGCATCTGTATAGGGTCATATGACCGTGCGGGACACACTAAGCATTTTCAACTGGTAGAAAATTTTGAATTTTACTTGGGTGGCGACAGAAGCCGACTCTTTTCAATTTTAGGCCACCAAAGGATCCTTAACGTGCGCAACTTGCACACGGGCCTTCCGAGATTTTTCGCCCTTGTCCGAGAAGGCTAGGTGTAGATCTTTCCTACCAGAAGATCAGGGGTGTGGCTGAAAGAAAGCAGTAAGAAGGTACCAAGGAGTAGCAGTAGAAAGGCTGCAGAAAGAGTCAGGAGCCCAGGGGGGAGGGTTCAAAGGAGCTGAGGGGGTGGGGGGGAATAAAGCAGACCACAGAATATGGCTAGAGAGCTGGAAAGGATGTGAAAATCGACAATAATTTTAGAGCAGAAAATGTTTCCGTCGCTAACCATATTCGAACCCAGGACTTTTAAATGATAGGCGAACACCTTAACCTCTAGGCCACGAGAGACCCCTCTATCTTGAAGTAAAGTCGAGATATTTGCGATTGAAGGTGATAGGGTCGCCTGGTATAAGAGATAAAACTAACGCCAAAACAGCCACAACGTTTGGTAACCTCCAAACCTTGAGGGTCCTTGAAAACTGGAAATTTACAGTTTTCGTGCCTTATCGAACTTGTTTTCTGTACTATTCACCCAGAAATGCGTTTTTGAGAGGACGTAAAAGGTGTTGATCGAAAAATAGAAAATTGAAAAAACAAAATTCCCAACACCCCCCCCCCCCCCCCCCCCCAAAAAAAATGCCGATTTCATAGATTTCATTGTTTTGTCGAGCACCCGATTTCAACACGCTGCCTCAAAATTATATATATTACGCATGTCTTCAAATTAGCATATTACATTGTAAGACAGTGACAACATCGACGCGTCACCGGCTGGGGACATAAGTGATATACAGGGAGAGGTCGAGGGCCGTTAAAAAACGGTTAATTGCCTTTTGACGTTCAGCAAGCAGCCCCAACGATCTCAGTTCTTTGACCTCTTTCGATCACAGCGGAGCTGAAAGAAATAGGTACTGCTAGTATCGACAAATGATATCATATAATAGTGGAGCTAACTCCAAATTTTGCCTGCTCAAAGGTTCAGAAACCGAATAATATTCAAAAAGTATTATATCATTGAAACCCTAGCTCTAACCCTAAACCTAACGCTAAACCTAACACTATTACCTACAGATAATGCACTGTTGAGATCTGTCAGATCATCCCCCTTTTTCGGCTAAGGTTACCTAAATATAAATACAGGTGCCGATACATCTAAAATTACATGATCAATCATTGGTTCTTATGAGTTGTTGACAAGATCACTCCTATGTAGCTCTCCCAGGGTGCCTCCCAACGAAACAGGGGCATCTGCGACGGTAAAGGTTTAGAACACTCCCCTCTCCCACTCTCGAAATATCCCGTCTTTATGGGAAAAAACGACCACAATCCCTTGCCGACATAGCCGTAACCTTTCGGTGAAGATAGGAGTGGACAAGGATCATCTTTCATTTTTTTTTATCTCCCAGGGAGTAAATTGTCTCGACCGTTTACAATGGCTTGTTTACCCACACACAGTGAGCTCTGTTACCTTATTTGTTATCAGGCTGGACTACGGAGCAGATGGTACTGGTCGTTTTTCTGAAATTTTCAAGACTTTCAACCCAATATTTTGGTTTGGTCCTAGAGGAACTAGCATTAGATTCGGAGGTCCCACGACTTAAATAATCCATAAGTGTTGATAGAGGTGTTAAACCAATACACTTACTTATTTGCTTATAGGCAGCGAAAGATCATGTCAGTTTGTTAGTGTTCGAGCGCTTAATCAACTGCTTGCACTGTATGCTTCTCGGGAAGCTGAGAATGTTTCGGAGTATTCTATGGTCTGCTGGGGTAATAAAGGGTGAGTCAAAAAGTAATGCAAATTCGTTCATAACTTAGAGAAAATAGAACACATTTGCAACTATCATACCTCAAATTGAAGAGGAGCGTCTGAGGATCAGATTTCTATTTTTTAACAAAGTCTCCATTTCGTTCAATAGCCACTGTCCACCTTTAACTAAGTCCACATATGCCAGCTGCGTAAAACTGAGCAGGTTGGTCTTAGTGGTACCACAGTCTTGATTTCTCCATTGTTTCCATAGTCGTTCTTTTCAAGGACCTAAAAGGTGAAAGTCTGAAGGAGCCAAAAGCAGGAGAATAAGTTTGATGTGGCAGTGTTTTACACATAAACGGGGGAATTGTCTTCCTTGTACTGGTGCTCGAATGCAGATGCGCATTGTCATGGTGAGAAAAATCATTTTCAAATTTGGTCTGATTCGTCGAATTCTCGCTTTCAGTCGTTTCAGTGTTTCAATGTAGGGTTCAGAATTGACAGTTGTACCTTGTGGTAAGATACATCTGTCAGAATCCCGCTATGAACGTCCCATACATGGTTGCCATAATTTTTCCAGCAGACTCCTTAGGACGACGCTTGTCTGACAAGCGTATGGACACCACTTCCTCTTCTTTCGGTTCATTGCCAAAACATCAAACCCATATACAGAGCCAAAATGTATGGCTTGGTCCTTGTTAAAATTGTGAAGTCTCTTTTGGATGTTATCGGTAGATTCTCAGTCTAAAACAAGAAATTCAATCACGGCTCTTTACCTCTGACAGACCCCCAAAAGGGTAGCCATTTTGATGTGACGTCATTCGTGCCAAAATAAAAGAAACTTAAAATTTAACAGTTGGAGTTTTAAAAGTATGCGAGCAAGTACTTATGAGTTGAATTTCTCTAAATTTAATGTAAAATCGCGCAAAATAGCGAACAACTTGCATTACGTTTTGACTCGCGACTCCATAATAAATAGTGAAAAGCGCTTAGGGCTTGCTGTTAAGTGGGGATATGCGCTATGCAAATGCTATTTATTTATTTTTATTAATTATTATTTACCCTCGAATAAACACACAACGAAAGGACATGGGCCTTGAACAGTTCGAAATAGGTGAGTTTACTTTAATAATACCACGTTTCTACCAATCTGCAAACGCCTGCAATTCTGCGCTCTGTCGTTTCACTGAAAGCTGACAAACCCTGATGGCGAACGTATCTAAAAGAGACAAATTTGTGTTTTACTAGGTGTCTTTTTGAAAAGGTCGACCGTGCTTAGATCCATTTGGTTTGAGATGATGACAAGAAATGAAACTGAAAGCATTGCAGTGTTGGGGAGCAATGTACTTGCTTTGGCGTTCATATCTCTTTCGACTCATAGCTTTGGGCGGGACTCATAGAGCAGACACTTCACAGGAATATTCCCCAACAGTCCATATATAATTTCCTGAAAGTTGATTTCCGAACGTCAAAAGGATATAACAATCTCACCAAGTTACAAAACTATCTCACCATCAAACATTGTAGCTATCGTTGAATATCGACTTCTGATTTGCAATTTGAGGACGATCTGTAGGTGATTCACTTAGGAAATTCTTCTGTCCCGCATTTAACAAAAAGACGTAAAAATATACCTGATGATGATGATGATGATGATGATGATGATGATGATGATGATGATGATGATGATGATGATGATGATGATGATGATGATGATTTTTTTAAAAATAATAATAATATAGCTCATATCCACGCTCTACAGCATGCTCTATGCGCTTTACAAATATTATTACCCCAGCAGACCCAAGAACACCCAGAAACATTCTCAGTTTCTTGGGAAGACTACAGTGCAAAACACGGATTTCACGCTCTCAATCACTAACAAACTGACAAGATCTTTCGCTGTCCATAGTCGGGTGTCGTTTTTGACCTGGGTGAAGTGAGGAAAATTTGTGTAAAGTGCTTTTCCCAAAGACACAACGTCGAGCCCTTGACGGGATTCGAACCCACGACATTACGGTTGTGCGTCCGAGAGCCTAATCAATCGGCCTCCTACCCCAAAAGTATATAATGCGCACGGGGATGAGTTATTCTCAAAGGCAAAGTACGACTCGGATATTATGTTTGATCCTTTATTTGTAACAACAATGCAGCTTAAATGCTGAGTTTGCAGCAAATCGATCTTTTTTTAAACCTTTAGCTCCCTCTACCGCTGAAAACCGCTGACCTGATTTGACTCGTTATCACTACTTTCTGCTGCATGTGTCAGGGAAATAACTGTATTAAAGTTTGATTGAAAGTTTTGATAATGACTGAATTCAGAGAGCTAGTGGCTTTGAAAAAGTGAGATGAGCGATTTATTTGACGTTGAGTTGCCTGGTCCTTCAGGGCGAAATCTGTTTGAGTTATTTCACATTCCTGACAGTGGTGTTGAAGACACTCAGCTAGATATCTCAATTGAAGATGATTTTAGTGGGCAACAGTTGATGGAAATTTATGATTCAGATGATTATAGTGAAAAGACCACTTGTGCTAGGCCGCCTAGATCTGCTAGTTATGCGAACTCACGCAGTCACACTTGATGGTGATGTGTGTGGTAGATGGAGTTATGACTGCATATGCTGTGGGGGAAAATGTTTTGCCATTCACAGAAATCTATCATCATTGCCTTTCTCACCCTGTTACCAAAGTATAGGCCACGGACAAACACGTTGTACCTTTCTCTAGCCTCTTGATGTTATTCCATGTCTTCCCACATTTCTGTACACCAATTTCTATGATTCCTCTCAAGGTTCAATGCGGTCCTTTTCTTGATCTCTTGCCCTGTGGATTCAAATGCAACACTTACATTGTAATTACGCTACCTGACTTCCTGAGAGTATGTCCAATCTATCGCCACCGCCTTCTTCCTACCTCATCTCTGACTGGGATCTGTCTTGTTTTCCTTAACACTTCCTCGTTATTGATCCTGTCTGTCTTTCTGATCCTCATCAACTTTCGTAGACACTTGTTCAAGAAACCTGGATCCTCTTTATGCAAGTCTGTGATGCGTTCCATGTCTCACATACATACAAAAGGACTAACTTCGTATTTGAATTGACAAAAGGACTAACTTCGTATTTGAATTCAAAATCCTCAGCATTTTTCGAAGTGAGATATCTCTGATCTTCCACATCCTATGCAAAGATATAAAAGCTGCTGTGCTTTTCAAATGCAGGACTTCATTTCAGCACCTGTTCCTCCCTCTCTGTTAATTATACTCCCAAGACAGCAGAAGGATTCAACATCTTCTAGCGTATTTCCTTCTATTGTGACCTGCTCCATTCGTTGAGCATCTGCCGTTGGGACCTTTGAGTTTACGTGGTAAATCCTCACTTCAACAGACTCTGATAGACTTTAATACAGAAGTCTTTTCTTGCATTTGTTCCTAGGTGTGCGACAGAAGCGCCGAGTCGTCTGCAAAACCCTGATCGTCCAACTTTGTCCATGGGGTACACTGTATAACATGTCTGTGTCTTCTGGTGGTTTCTTTCATCAATATGAAGAGGAAAGGAGATAGTAAACATCCCTGTCTCACACCAGTCTTTATGTCAAAGCTGTCCGTGAGCTGGCCATCGTGTACAACCGAGCAACCTGTTCCATCGTTCATGTTCCTGGTGGGGTTCACTAACTTCTATGTGATTCCGTGATGTCTCATCGATATGGTCTCTCTAAAATATCACGGCATTCTCCGGTTGAGGCTCCAGGAGTATTGGATATCGATACTGATTTAAATACTCGGTATCGATGTTTTATCCGAAAGAGATTGTGGCGCTACTATTTGTCAGTACAAAATGAGTAGTCATATTTTATATGCTTTTAACAAGGTGGAGGGGGGGCAGACTTATAAAACACCGGAGGTTTCAGCCTTTAACCGTAATTTGATGTTTGGCAATTAAATTAGGTTTAGTTTAGTTTTAGTAAGGGTTTACGTCTTTGCAACTGCATAGGTAATAGGCGCGCCAGGGTGTACACGTCAAAACATAAGTCCAAACAAGGATTCAGACTTACTCCGCTCACCTCTCTAGCCTCAACAGCACAAAGTCTGCTTAGACTATTAAGGCACCCCAGAAATAGCAGTTCACAAGAGAATGACAAATATACAAAAGAAGTAGAGGGAAAGTGACAATAGTAAAGATGAGGAAAGAAAAAGCAGCAGGTCCAGCTATGTTGTTCCGGCACGGTATGATAATGAGAATGTTAAATCAGCCCATTTACAATTCTACTGGGCCTAATAACATGTTAATATCCCTACGGAACGTAACAGCATTGACTATGAAAAATATTGCAAAGATTATTGGCCACACCCCTTTCACTATTTAGAAAATATGATAGCATAGACGTAGGGTAACAAACACACTAACAATGTCATCACTTAGATTCGGCCCCCATTTGATTTTTCGGAGTACTTTTATTAAACGCTAGGGATGAAGATGACAAATTATTTCCACATTTTTTGTCACTCTATGGGAGTTGAGAATGATGGTTGTATCCTGCCCCCCCCCAGGACAGCCTGGCGAGGATCTAGAGTCTGCGCCAAAAAAGAAATGAAACACACTTAACACTAAGACTAATACGCGCATTATTTCCAACATTAAAGCATCATTGTTGTCACCATAAATAATCATCATCATGATCGCCATAACCATCACCATCACCGTCATCATCACCATCATCACCATCATCATCATCATCACCGACTAAACAATTCCCCTTTTTCTTGTTTCTTTTTCCTAGAAAACATAACAATTTGCACCATGTCAATACATTTTACGTAACCTACAAGTTTAATATCGGCACCAAAATCAGGACACGGGAAC
>NW_004797393.1:817759-823319 GCF_000002075.1 Aplysia californica
CCCCCCCCAAAAAAAGTTAATATCCCCTGTTTGGGAATGTCTTACGACAACTTCAGTCAGTAGCACTGCCCTGGTGGCGGTCAATTTGGTTTGATATCTTTTGTTAGCTGAGCGTCAAACAAGATATCTGGGGGCTCCTGTGGCCTGGAAGTTAAGGTGTTGGCCTATCATTCAAAGGTCCCGGGTTCGAATCCGGGTAGCGACCGAAAAAAATTCTTCTCTTAAATTGTCTCCTTTCACCTCCTTTCCTGCTCTCTAGCAATATTCTGTCGTCTGTTTTCATTTCCTCTTTCTGCCCCCACCCCCTCACTTCCTTTGCCCTCTCCTCTGGGCTCCCGACTCTTTCTTCATCCTTTCTACTGCTACTCGTTGACTCCTTCTTACAGCTGTCTTTCTGCCACACCTCTGATCTTCTGGTAGGAAAGATCTACCACTAGCCTTCTCGGACAAGGGCGAAAAATCTCGGAGGGCCCGTGTGCAAGTTGCGAACGTTAAAGATCCCTTGGTGGTCTAAAATCGAAGAGAGTAGGCTTCAGCCGCCACCCGGGCAACTAATACTATTAGGTGTGTCCCGCCCGTTCATATGACCTTATGCATTTGCGAGCGCTGTAAAACACTTACCCCCAAAAAAAGACAAGATATCTGAAAGTGAGTCGAAAAGTAATCGTTTAGAACCAGCTGTACCGTCGGTGAAGCCAACACCCACACCCCATAGTTATCGTTGGGGCCAACCCCGGATTATCCCCGAATTTATAGTCAATGACATGTTTGTTGACTATACCCTACACAAATTTGATGTTACAACTTGCTGCAAAATACACACAGACAGCGCGTCGCTACGAAATGTATTTTTATCACTGTAGCCATTTCTTACCTACTACCAAAGATCGTGTATAACAAGATAGTTCACACCTCTATTCCGGCACTTATGTATACCGAGAAGACCCGAAAAGACAGCCGAAAAGACCCGAAAAGACAGCAGAAAAGACCCCAAAAGACAGCTGAAAAGACCAAAGAAGACACGAAAAAAACACTAAAGGACCCGAAAAGACATACATGGTTTATTTATTTATTGTTTACTTATTTGTTGCTTATTTATTGCTACTGGCTGCAAAAATAAGCAACTTAACATAGCCACATGGAATGTGAGAACAATTAACCAAAAAGGTAAATTAGATCATATTGAGCAGGAAATGGATAGGATGAAGCTAAATATGTTAGGCCTTTCAGAAGCTAGATCGGAGGGGGCAGGCTTGATTCAAAGAGAATCCAAAACAATTATATATTCAGGAGGAAAAACCCATGAAAGAGGAGTCGGAATTTTATTTGATGAAGCAACAGAAAAGAGCATCAAAGGTTTTTGGGGAGTGTCAGATAGAGCCATCGTGGCTAAATTAGAGGGAAACCCTTTTGACATTGGTGTCATCCAAATATATGCACCAACATCAGAGCACGACAACGAGGAAATTGAGATTTTTTATGAAGACCTTGATAAGGCAATGAAACAGTTAAAATCACAAGATGTAAAGGTAGTCATGGGAGACTTTAATGCCAAAGTAGGAAGTACACGTATCGAAGATATAGTTGGGCCATGGGGACTGGGTAAAGAGAACGAACGAGGAGAACGACTGGTAGAATGGTGCAGAGAAAATAATTTTATGACATCAAACACCTGGTATGAAAATCACACAAGAAGACGAAACACTTGGAAGAGTCCTGGCGATAGAAGCAAAAATCAAATAGACTTCATACTTATTCAGAAACGTTTTAGAAATACTATAAAATCGTCTAAATCACTGTCAGGAGCAGACTGTGATAGTGACCATGTACCAGTCATCTGTAAAATGCGGATACGACTAAAGAAACTCAAAAAGTCAAAGTATCAACCTAGATTTGTTATAGGTCTTTTAAAGACAAATCAAGAACAGAAAGAACGTGTCTCCATAGATGTAAGAAATACATTTCAAGCTTTGGAAAACATTACTAAATCGGAAGAACTATGAAGGAAAATGAAAGACTCAATAATGGAAACTGTGGAAGAAAATATCCCCCAGAAAGCTAAAAAAGGTAATAAAAAATGGATGACCTTGGACATATTAAAACTAACGGAAGACTTTCTTTCTTCTTCTATCTTTTCTCCCACTGCTGACCTCATGTGCAGCAAAAAGAGAGTTCACCCATCCCACAGAGTGGGCGCCTCGTTGACTCTGAGGTGCGACCCGTGCTGAAGGAAACCGGGTACCTGGCTGTTGAGGTGAGATCAGTCTACGGACTGTCTCTCGCCAACACACCTCTTTGGCCCAGGTTTTCCTCTTAGACGGGAGGGTGGCACGGCCCATGCCACTCAATCGGTTGAAAGCTGAAACCCCATCAAGACCTGGGTCAATCCTGATGAGAGGGTCTTGCACTTTCTCGTGAAGAGTATAGCTCCGGGGTAGCCTTGGCACAGCTCCGGTTATCCCAGCAATGTGTCCCCTTGTTGGGCTCGGTGGCGGGCGGGAAGCCCCGGAGTGGAATCACCTAAAAAAAACTCATATGGATACTACTAAAACCCCTAAAGACCCTTTCCCAGTTCCCAACGTTCATTAAAAAGTCTCGGCTCGCGGGAGCGGGTGCGGCCGCCGAGCCGAGCAAAAATTCTAAATAATAATATAGTAAAATGACCTTTACCGATGCCTCCCTCCTCCCTCCTCCCAAGGAGCTTCCGAGGCAACCGTACGTGGCCATCTCCAGTTCAACAGACGCACAGAGAAAGATTACTGATCTGAACTTCTTTAAGACAGGAGATACGCTACGAAAGTTCTGGGATACATCCCCACATGCGTACAGAAACTTTTCTGTGGTGCACTCCTTGTCAAGTGCGCAACTGAAGACTAAGTGACCAAACTCCTGGATACCACGACCTTCGGCGGTATTCCATGTAAGTCCGAGCGATACCAGACATGTAACCTCTTGAAGGGCGTCGTCCGCAGCCATGAGCTGAAAGGCTGCTCCATGGAACAAATTGTGGAGCACTGTGAGGGAGTGGTCGAAGCCCGCTGGATTACTCTTCAATTTTCAGGTCTTTTCGGGTCTTTTCGGGTCTTTTCGGTTTTTTGGGGTGTCTTTTGGGGTCTTTTCGGGTCTTTTCGGGTCTTTACGGGTGTCTTTTCGGGTCTTTTGGGGTGTCTTTCCGGTCTTTTAGGGTCTTTTCGTGTGTCTTTTCGGGTCTTTTCGGGTCTTTTCGGGTCTTTTGGGGTATCTTTTCCGGTCTTTTCAGGTCTTTTCGGGTGTCTTTTCGGTTTCTTCGGGTCTTTTCAGGTGTCTTTTCGGGTCTTTTCGGGTCTTTTCGGGTCTTCTCGGTATAAATAAGTGCCCCTCTATTCGGGCCAGTTAAAAGAGTGTCCTCAAAATTCGGTAGCGCCCTTTTCGAAAAAGCGCTGACTTTGGAACCAGAGTTTGCCTACAGGTGTGAAAAACAATAAAATTGAAACTAACAAACTGTTATTCCTATTTTTCTTCTGGAGAAACAAAGGGAGCTTCAAATCAAAGACTGCAGCGCAATCTGAAGCAATGCAGAGACTTCCGAGGACACTTTTTTGGCTGAGTGAACAATCTTGTTATGTACAATGTTTTGCTACTTCACTACTAGATACCTTTGCCTACCCACCGACCATCAGAGACACTAAAATCTTAAACTAAGAAAATGTCCAAGTCTAGGAGCCTGTCCAACTCCAAATTATCGATCGTCCTTTGGCAATCAGTGAAGTTTTTCACGTGATACATGTCATGTGATCCAACGACATGTGTTTTCTACTGCCAGAGGTAGCCTAGAGGGAGGTGGGTGAAGAGAGAATGAGAGACAGGGAGAGAGAGAGAGAGAGAGAGAGAGAGAGAGAGAGAGAGAGAGAGAGAGAGAGGGAGAGAGAGAGAGCTTACAGTTTATACAATCACGTAAAATGCGTCTCTAGACAACGAGATAAAGTTGAGTTTATGGTGGAAAAACACACTTTCCTAACTCTACTAGATTATGTTCTTATCAATCGTTTTATTTGGTCGTGTCAGCGATATATCCATCTATCCATCTTACTCTACCCTCTCTCTCTCTCTCTCTCTCTCTCTCTCTCTCTCTCTCTCTCTCTCTCTCTCTCTCTCTCTCCCTCTACTCTCTCTCTACTCTCTCTCTCTTCCTTCTTCCCCTTCCTCCTCCTTCCCCTCCTCCTCTCTCCTCCTTTTCTCTTTCCATTCCACCATCCTTTCTCTCTCTCTCCCCCCCTCTCTCTCTCTCTCTCTCTCTCTCTTTCTCTCTCTCTCTCTCTCTCTCCCTCTCTCTCTCTCTCAGAGCCCAGGTTAGCTCTGACACATTGGGTCGATACATCCCACCTTTTAAATCATCATTTTTTCTAATGTAAGTGTTTACACCCCCATCGACTCAATTTGGATCATTCAGGAGGCGGGCTTCGACCCTGCGTGCCAGGACCTGCCTTGGTTAAAAAGGAAGCAACGTACCAGCAGAAAGACCTTGGTACTCGATCAAATTTCTCCCAACATGGAGAAACTAACTTCGGTTTTTGCATGCGACGCTGAAGTGCCTAACTACAACACCACAGATGCCGTGCCGATCTAAATGATCTAATTGTGTCAATGGAAGTGTAAAAAATTAACACACATTAGGTTTGTTGGGTTTTTTGGGTTGTTTTTGTTTTTGTTTTTTTGTGTGTTTTTTTTTTTGGGGGGGGGGGGTTACATCGTCTATGTCTATATGTTGACCTGAGTCCAATTTCACACAACGCTCCCTATTTATATCAACGCTTACTGCAAAAGACAAACTTACAGAACATAGATTGTGTTGTCACACTCCCACAATAATAATATATCAATGTATGCTCATTTAGATAAAAGCCAGTGCAGACTACTAAACTGTTCCCATTCTTTTCCTTTCTTGTTTCTAATTCTTTGTTTATTCCTCAGCAAAAAAATGGTTGGAAACTCACTTTTAATCTCAAATTCAAGCCTCCAGACTGCTATCACCCCCCTCCCACACACACACACACACACACACACACACACACACACACACACGCCTCTCTCTCTCTCTCTCTCACACACACACACACACACACACACAATCTGTCTCTTTTTCTTAGCCTCTGTCTCTCTGCCTCTCTCTCTCTCTCTCTCACACTCTCTCTCTCTCTCTCTCTCTCTCTCTCTCTCTCTCTCTCTCTTTCTCTCTTTCTCTCTCTCTCATTCCTTCTTGTTCCTCTACCTATCTATCTATCACTCTGTCTATCTATCTATATATCTATCTATCTATCTACCTATCTATCTATCTATCTATATATCTATCTATCATCCTCTCTTTCTACAGGTGACCAACACATTCACACAGACACACACACACACGCGCGCGCGCGCGCGCGCATAAACACACTCAAACACACACATGCACACAGGCTCGCCTGCACACACACACACACACACACACACACACACACACACACACACACATGCCATGCCCCACCCACACGCGAGAGCGCAACTAAGAGAGTAATAAGAAAATATAAACTGACCCCTCTTT
>NW_004797393.1:823794-834888 GCF_000002075.1 Aplysia californica
CGAGGAAAAAAACCCTGAAATATCTATATATGGAAAGGGCATATTACATCAATTGCTCATTCCATTGATGGCGTGAAGTTCTTTTCAAGCTATACATGACAAATCTAACTTTTGCACTCAAAAGGATGCCAGATCATAAAGCAACACACAGAGTTAAAATGCCACAATGATAACGGTGGGGAAAATGTATCAGCCATATTAGCACTGGCACAAACGATGATGATAATGTAAGTCAGCGTCAGCCATACCTCAAAATAAAGTGTTTGCCACCCATAACAGATTGTTGACATTTCAGGATTTATGATTGCGGATTTCTAGGGTGGCGCAAGCGGCGTGTGAGAGGTGCGCTTAGCCATAGCACGACTGACAACCCTTGGAACAATTTTAATACTTCTCCATGCCATGTGAATAGAGAGGTTTTCGATCTGTCGAATCGCGCGTGCCGCAGGCGGTTCATTTACATATTTGGACACTCCTTCACGCCAACGCAGCGAGACAGTGAGCAGCAGAGGTAGAACTACTGGTGCGGTGAGCAAGACAAACGGTTGGGGGTTTTTTTAATATATAGAGTCTATATCATAAGTGACGTCTTCTAACCACTGTGGGGACAGGGCTTGGCACGATACGACACACTCACAATTTTGCGGGTGAACCACGTGGCCCCTTCCTCGCTGATTCTCACGCTTGCGGACTCGTGCTCAAAAGACAGGGCCAGGGGTGCACTTTTGAGGAAACACAGGTGCTAATTTATTGCCCTGTCACTTTTACGTATAAAACGCAGGCCGCTTTGCTCGAACATTTAGAATAGAGAACTGAGAGCTCAAAGATACATTCCAGTCTTGAAACAGAAACAGGTACGTCTGTTTTATAGACTCGTTTCATTGTTGTTGCTTTTTTGTGCGTTCGCCTTTTCATAAATTATGATGTCACATCTGTTGTATTTTGTGTCCATTCAAACATGTTTTTCAGTGCCCATATTATTCTCTTGAGTATCCAAAATAAAACTTCCCCGGCTTCGACTTCCATCCCTTGCACCCACTTTATTATTTTCTGGTGTGAGATGTCAAAGTAATTTTTCGAAAAACAGGTATCTTATACTATCAAACATGGTATTGTATGCTATCAGACATGGTATGTTATTCTATCAAACATGCTTACATGGCTTCCAGTAACCTAACACCATTCCCAATTTAATTCCCGTCAAGGATTTTTATTTGCTGGTTGGTTTGTTATTTTTATGAGTTTTTACGGCGCTCGCATCTGCATAAGGTGACATGGGCGCGCGGGACACATTAAACATTTTCAGTTGGGTAGGAACTTTTAATTTAGCCTGATAGCGGCGGAAGCCTACTTTCATCCATTTTAAGACCACCAACAGATCTTTAACCTGCGCAACTTGCACACGGACCTTCCGAGATTTTTTGCCATTATCCAAGAAGGCAAGGTGTAGATCTTTCTTCCATAAGATCAGGGATGAGCTTGAAAGACAGCAGTAAGAATGAGCCAAGGAGAAGCATTAGAAAAGATTCAGGAAAAGTCGGGAGCCCAGAGGAGGGGACAAAGGGGAGGGAGGATAGGACTCATAGTAGAGACAAAAGCAGATGACAGAACATAGAGAGCTGAAAACGAGGTGAAAAAATGAGAAAATTTTAGAGAAGAAAAAATAATATGTCACTTCGCTGTCTGGTTTCGTACGCAAGACCTATTGAATGAGAGGCAAACACCACAACTTCTAGATCACGAGAACCACCCACCAGGGTTTGCCAGAGTGTAGTGAGTTGACAGAGGTCGCTTATACGTGAGTGACGTTTCGGAATAACGACTCTATTTTTAAAAATATGGAAAAAATTCGTCCGGGGAACAGCGACTGCGCTGAGCGAATACATCATCTTGACATCTTGATGGTATTGATCATGGTATCGTTGCGCCCGCTGACGGTAAAATTTCGTTTACAAACTTATGGAATGCTTCGTTCCATCGTAAAAAGAATACCAAATTCGGAACCAGCGTATCAGGGGCGGCTCGTGGGGCTAAAAAAATGGACGCGCACTATTAAGCTATCGCATGCTGAAGACAGTCAAGGGCATAGTAAATGAGACGGTGTATAATTTTAGAATCTTTGGGTTGGTGAGGAAGGACCTCGTGCTTTTATTTTCATTCTTTTTACTTGTCGCTTTGATTTCTAGTGCTAAATTTGTTTGTTAGCTAAACATCAATTTCGTTCATCCTGTATTAGAACTGAACACCCAAGTACTAACTTTCACCACTCCACTACAAAACCATTCAAAGGCACAACTCATAGGACGGTCACGTTCACCTCCCTCAGGTTCACGGTCACAGAGTCACTTAAAATAGTGGCAAGACAGACAATGAACCAATCACAATTCACTTGAGCACTCCGCTGGATTGCTCCAGGGCTTACATAATATTGGCAAAGAATAGCGTACGTTCTATCGTGTTTATTTTTAGACTGCCTTCGGTGGGCTATGTTGCGGCACTGTTCGGCAGGAGCACATTTGGGATGTGCCGTCTTATTAATATTAATGTACCGCCAAACTCGCTACGAGTGTCGTCATTGCTTGGGTTATCCCCAAGAGCGATTTATAGGTCAGGTTACACTGTCGAATATCCTATTATGTTTAGCTAAGGCGCGTGGACTTTGGCATGGCATAGTAGATGTTTTACGGCTCTATAGAAACAGAAATGACAGTGATGGCGCCAGTGAGGACCTTGTTTTGATATAATATTTTGCTAGTGTTTGTTTCTGGCTTGTTTTATTTTAGTGTTGTGGGTGTTTTACGAAATAGAACTTTAAAACATTTTTGGTGGCACTGAACGACCGTGCTCAATGGACGAACCGCGCATGCAGCGTATAGCAGAGGAAAGGAGAGGACTGGAGAAAATTTTAGTGAAGAAAAATTGTCCGTCGCTATCAGGTTTCGAACCCAAGACTTATTTTGCGAGAGCCACCAATCAGGGTTTGCCAGAGTGTAGTCAGTTGAGAGAGGTCGCTTATACATGAGTAATGGTTATACTTGTTCGCCGCTCTGTGCACGGAAACTGATAGCTATCTCCACACGTTTCTGTGCCGGAGAACTAAATAGAGATTCTATATATTGGACTTTCGTCTACTGTTTAACATCGTTAACGTTTCCATTTACAACAGTTTATTTTTACAAGGTAAACTTTCATTCTGTAATTTTCATGTCTATAACACCTGAAGGAATGACGTAATTTTGCTCTGATACTCTCCAAAAAAAGCCACATTTTATCGTGATTTGTCTCTTCATCCAACTGTTATGGCTCCACAGTTAGGTTGACCTTTGTCCATCCCTGCTTCGTGGGCCTTCAATTCTGCTAGATGCTCAAGGCTTTCATGTAGCCTTGTCAAATGTCAAAGAAGCAGCAAATTTTGTCTTTTCTTGTTTGTTTTTGTTTTTTGTTTTCTTGTTTGTTTGTTTTTGTTTTTAAATCAGTGAGCTGCCCACGTGGGTTTCTTCAAGCACAAACTTATTTGATTTCTTTTTAATAGAGAGTATCATTATCATTATCCGGTGCTTTGCCGACTGGCGTGAGCGATCATGGACATGCATAGATAGTGAATGCAAACAGATCAAGATGTAGTCTAGTGACTGCTGTGTTAAAGTATGTCACAAGATCCATTTAACACATAGAGCAAAACAATTCTAAGAGAAAAAAGCAACGTCCAGGACTCAAGGAAAACAGAGAACATCTTATCCACGACATGTTTTACTTATTGCACAGTATCTTGCAGATTCTGAAAAAAAATCTTCATTTGCTTCTTGTTGCTGTTATGACTGAAAGTGAGCATAAAATGCTTTTCGTTTAAAGGCGACAAAAAGTTTTGGTAATATCTGAAGACAACAGTAAATATTAATTGTTTTTTCATTCTATCAGCAAAAAATGGAAAGAACAAGCAAGTTGAAGAGTTTAAATACCAAGGCAGAATGACATATAATCTGATGACAAAAGTGAAACAGGAAAAAATTGCAATAATGGCCAAAAATAGTTTCAATAAAACTATTCCAATATTGATGAAAAGAAACATCTTTATCTTAATAACATCAAAGGAATACAGGATAATCACCAAAGATATGAAGATTATGAAAATGACTAAAGGCAACAAAAAAATTAAGCAAATTTTTAGAAGACTGAAAAAAAACCCACCACACAAAAGAGGTAGGTACAGACCATTAACAACCAACATAAAGAACTGAACAGATGAGTGACGGGATATGAGCAGGGTAGTCTGGGTTCTTTGAGTGTCTTCTCATTTGTTTTGTTTATTCAGTTAGTTGTCAACATCTGCTTCAGAGCTGGCCCTAAAGGAAGACTCACAGGAAGCAGTTTTGTTTAAGATAATAATATGTTTCCAGTGCTCGAAGTAAGAATAAATAATGTTCTTATAAAGTTCAGAAAGAAAAAAATTATGCTCTCTTTATTCCTCTCACTAAAATACAAAATATTTACTTTGATCTGGGTACGCCTTCTTGGGAGTAAAGCACAAAATGAAATTATTAATTTTTATTTTTTTATTTATTAGGTTCCCAGTCACCCTCGGGTGCAGACGAGTGTTATTCTCTCCTCCATAAAATGTTCATACTTTTTTTAACAAACTAGCTTCCTTTTGTTCTATCTATCTATCTATCTATCTATCTATCTATCTATCTATCTATCTATCTATCTCTCTGAATCTATCTATCTAATCTACCTATCTATCTGTTCATCTATCTACCCATCTATCTATCTAACTGTCTATTTATCTATGTATCTATTTATCTATGTAGCTGTCTACCTGTCTGCCTGTCTTTTAGAAAGCCTATCTGGCTTCCTCTCTGGCAAACATGTACCCGAATGCACACACACACACACACACACACACACACACACACACACACACACACACACACACACACACACACACAAACACACACATGCTTACAAAAGCAAATTCAATTATTCTCTGTGCTCCCCATGTATGTCTTTCCAGATCCACGCTCTTGCGATCTAACAAATGAATCCTTTGTTTGAAAACCAATATAACATCAGTCGTATTTTGGTTATATAAAAAAGGGCATAGACCTTTTTTTAAAATTAAACACGAAAAACAGGTAGGGGGTGACATCGAACGTTAGAATTTTGTTTTATACGAAGGTCTGCTCATTAAATAAAGACAGTAGTTTAGTAATGAAATTGTATTCTCGATAGACCACCTTTTTCGATTCTTTGATGGACGTTGTCCTCAACAAACTCAAGTAAAAGAGAAACTGTCTTCGTGGAAGAGAACATTTCTCTCCCTCTCTCTCTCTCTCTCTCTCTCTCTCTCTCTCTCTCTCTCTCTCTCTCTCTCTCTCTCTCTCTATCTATCTATCTATCTATCTATCTATCTATCTATCTATCTATATATCTATCTATCTCTCTTTCTCTCTCTCTCTATCTATCTATCTATCTATCTATCTATCTCTCTTTCTCTCTATCTATCTATCTATTTCTATCTCTCATTTTCACTGGTCGGCTCGTGCATGCCTACGTTCTAAAGTGGGTAGGCGGCTGCAACTTGCCGTGCGCATACTGCTATATTGTTATCTTTTCTCATGATTCTGTCTTCTATCCGTTCTCAAAAGTTCGGGGTGTTTTTGTTTTCTTTCTAGTTGTTGTTTTGTTGTTGTTGTTTTTTTGTTAATTTTCATGCTGTGGGTAGCAACTGTTCTTTTTATATTTTTGTATTCCAATCTGTTCGAAAGGTTGTTTTGAGAAGAATCTAAAAACAAAACAAAAAAGGCAATAGTTTGCCATTTGTGTGTTAACACAACAGAGACTAATAAGAATAGTGGCTGAAGAGAGAAAAGTGTCGTGACCTTAAAATTACGTTATAAGTCTCTGGAATGATTTCCCAATGTAGCTTTAATACACCCCCTGGACACAATTTAGATCATTTAGGAGACGGGCTTTAGATCCTGCCTGTCATGGCCAACCCGGACTGAGAGGGATACATCACAGCAGAAAGATCCAGATATTTTAAAAAAAAATTTCCCAACTCGAACAATGATATCCTAAAATGACGATATAGCAAAGAAAGTTTTACAGAAATGTATTATAGAAAATGGCCATCTGTCATTCCATAACGTTAGTGTAGAAATAAAAACAACAGGGATCTGTATTTATGTCATTGAAATAAATAAATATAAAGAATGGGACAGTGAGTCTTAACTATTCATGAGCTTTCACGCCCCAACGAAAAAGCTCAAAAGGACTCTAAAATGTCTGATAATTCACGAACTAAAACGAGCAGAGCCTCATTCAAAACCAGTTGGCACTTTAATCCATTTATCGAAAAAACGTAAATCAAAACGATCGTGACTAACTTAGTTCTAAATGCTGGTAGCTTGTAAAAGTCGGGCTGCTCTCTGCCACAGATATTCAACTGACGCAAGTATGTCGCTTTCATTTCAACTGGTTACTCACAACGGTTTGTTTGAACTAATATGACATTGACAAATATTACTCATCTCACAGAGAGAAATTTGGCGAGATCGATTGCAATGGCAGAGGTGTTAAACAGGTCATTTGTACGTCACAGACATCAGATTTTACGTAGAGAAAACCCTTTTTGGGGTTTCAAGTATGCTATCAAGCTCAGACACTAGAGGTAATTTACAGGATGCTTTTTTAAGTAAAGACGCCATCTAGTGCAAGGAAAAAGTAAGACAGACTGACAGAAAAAACAAACGGGTCAGAAGAGGTAAGACCTACTGGTGACGCCCTGGAACAACCCGCTTAGCAGGGTGTGAAAAATGAAATATCGTTAAACCACCTGCCAAATGTTAGTATGGCAGTAGACAAAAAAAAAACAGAAAAGGTTTTGAAAAAGGAAAATCGAATAACAATCCAGGGACATGCACAAGTGTGCACACGATAAAACACAAGGCTATCAAGAACCTTTTTTTTTTAGATATCTGAGGGGGCTCTCGTGGCCTAGAGGTTAAGGTGTTGGCCTCTCATTCAAAGGTCCCGGGTTCGATGCTGGGTAGCGACCAAAAAATTTTCTTCTCTAAAATTGTCTCCTTTCACATCCTTTCCTGATCTCTAACAATGTTCTGTTGTCTGCTTTCATTTTCACTTTCTGCCCCCACACCCTCACCTCCTTTGCCCCCTCCGCTGGGCTCCTGACTCTTTCTGCAGCCTTTCTACTGCTACTCCTTGGCTCCTCCTAACTGCTGTCTTTCTGCCACACCCCTGATCTTCTGGTAGGAAAGATCTACACCTAGCCTTCTCGGACAAGGGCGAAAAATCTCGGAGGGCCCGTGTGCAAGTTGCGCACGTTAAAGATCCCTTCGTGGTCTAAAATCGATAAGAGTAGGCTTCGGCCGCCACCCGAGCAAAATTCAAAATTTCCTACCAACGAAAAAGTATTAGGTGTGTCCCGCGCGCTCATATGACCTTATGCAGTTGCGAGCGCCGTAAAACCCTATACTAAACAAACAAACAATAGATATCTGACAATTTGAACCGCATTTTGACGCGTGAAAAGCTGTAAAAGGTAAATACAAGTAGCTTCGTTTTGTGTCGCGATGACGCAACTGTTGATTCCAAAGACAACTTTGGAGCGGTGAATCAAGTGCTGCTAAGAAAATCTGGATATGCCTAGGTTAGAAGAGGCCATATTGTTCATATTTCTGATATAAACTAATAATTGCATGCCGATAATGAACAACAAATGCTTGTGTCTTGGGGTGGGTGGGGATTGTTACATTGCCAAATTGTTGTGAAAGGAGAAATCATCAGCTCACACTGTTGTGTCCCATGCACATTCCGTATTATGTTTTATGTCTGCTCACTTGTAATTTACATTGAAAAAGCTATACTGTTATGTGAACCTATTGAATACTCTTTAGCCTCATTTGATTCAGCCCTCCTCTCAACCCTTTTTCTTTTGCATATTATAGTATTGTAATAAGTCTGTCTAAAAACGAATTAATGATATTCATTCTGCATGTCTCTCGTACACTGGCTCAGGTAAATGTTATTCGTTTTGCAAGTTCCTGAGGCACTAGCTGTGTTCCATGGTAATCTTAATCAATTCCAGTACCGTACATTATGAACGCTTTGACATGAAAACAGGATGAATTATTCAGGTAAGAAAGCTGTGTAACGTTTCAGCTTTCCAAAAAAAAAAGGAAAGGAACAGACATGGTAATAAAATCTGAGGATTTGTACATTTTCTCTCTGTCTCTGTCTCTGTCTCTCTGTCTCTCTCTCTGTCTCTCTCTCTCTCTCTCTCTCTCTCTCTCTCTCTCTGTCTCTCTCTCTCTCTGTGTCTCTGTCTCTGTTTCTCTCTCTCTCTCTCTCTCTCTCTCTCTCTCTCTCTCTCTCTCTCTCTCTCTCTCTTGTCTATCTATCTATCTATCTATCTATCTATCTATCTATCTTTCTTTCAGTCTCTCTTTCACACATACACGCTCTCTCTGTCTCTGTCTCGCTCCGTTTTCTCTTTCATCCTTACTCCGCGAGAGCATAGGTCCTACCTAACAGTTCTTTCTCTCCACATATGTTTTCTGTCCTGCACATCTTTGTCTAGTCGTTTCAAAGTTTTTCAAAGTGTTTTGGCAAGTTCTTTCACCTCTGCTCTCCATAATGTTTGTCTTTAACTACTCGTCTTGCAGCAGGGCGCTCTGTTAGCTTAGTTGGTATCATGGTGGAGAATGATGGGGATTATCAAACGAGCGGATGGCCTTGGTTCAAATCCCAGAATGGCTGTTCTTGAACCCGGGTTGTTTGGTAGAGTTTTCAAAGTTCTCAACCCATTGGCACAGTCCTATCGTAGCTGGACGTTTGATTCGCTGGGCAAGCCCCTCATATAACCTAATAGTGTTGAACCAATACACTTTACTTTAGTGACTCGCACTACAGGTTCCCATCCTGACTTGGGGGCTCTCGTGGTCTGGAGATGCGGTCTTCGCCTCTCATTAAATAAGAGCCGGGCTCGAAACCTGACAGCGACGGATTTTTTTTTCATCTCTAAAATGTTCCCCTTTCACTTTTTTCCTGCTCTCTAATAAAGTTCTATATTCTGCTTTTATGTCCACTTTCTGCCCCCATTCCATCCTCTGGGCTTCTGATTCTTTCCCGGACTCTTTCTTACTTCTGTCTCTCAGCCACACCCTTGATCTTAGGGTAGGTAAGGTCGAACACATGGCTTCCTCGGATAAGGGCGAAAAAATCTCGCAGATCGCGTGTGTAAGTTGCACACATTAATTATCCTTTGGTGGTCCTAAAATAGACAAAATTAGGCTTTGACCACCACCTCGGTAAAATTCTAAATTTATTCCGACCATACTTAAAATGCTTAGTATGTCTCCCGGGCTTATATGACCTCAATAATCCTCACCAAAAAGGTTATACATGTACTTGTAATCAACATGTAAATTATGTCCAATACTGTCTTTAGTTTTCACCTTCTTGCATTCTTTTGTTGTGACAAAGCTTTCTCATATCAGACAAAAATTCGCTTCCTAGTATCCACTTGTGATATTTCCCATCAGTTTTCTCTGAACCGCCGGCAGAAGTCTCCATCTATCATAGCCATGCATTTATAAAGTCAGAAAAATACTTCGTAATCGCCCTCGGTTTCCCCCTCTTTTACGCACGATTTAAACGGTGTTGTAACTGCTCGATTATAATGCAACAGTAAAACTCAACCTTTCAAATTGATTAACGTTTACAGGCGACATTCTAAACCCTGTAAGGTAAGGGATTCGCCACAGCTCAATATGACTTTCTGTCTACAGCCGGGGGTGAGAAATAAGGAGGGTACAGACACTTGTGAGGACGTTTTAAAATAACACTAGGAGGAAGATAACCCCGAACAGTGGTGCGAAAGTAAATTAAATGTTATAAGGATTCTTGGTTCAAATACACAGACTTACACAGGCATGCACGCATTTACACACAAGCACATTCACACACACATACACACACACACACACACACACACACACACACACACACACACACACACACACACACACACACACACACGCATATATACACCCACACACAGTCACACGCACACACATTCCTATACGCGTATACACATGGTTTAAGTCATATTTACTAGAAAGAGTTCAGTCAGTGCAAATTAAAAATAGCTTTTCAAAGCAGGTCAGGCTCGATTATGGAGTTCCACAGGGGCCCGTTCTTGGACCAGTGCTCATTACACTATATACACAGCCCTTAGCAAGCATTTTACAAAATCATGGATTGAATTATCATTTTTATGCCGATGATTCCCAAATGTATGTTAATGGCGCCATTCAAGATCTACCAAACATGATTTCCATCACTAAACAATGTTTTTATGAAATTAAAAAGTGAATGACAGTAAACAAATTGAAACTAAACGAAGAAAAGACAGATATCATTCTTATTTTTAAAAATCCACGATTAAATAAAGATCTGGAAAGTGTCAACTTTGATTAATATGGGCATATAACATCTAGTAAAGAAGTTGTCAGGAATCTCGGTGTATATATTGACCACCACTTATCAATGGGCTCGTTTGTAGGATCTCTGTCCAAATCCCTTTATTTTTAACTGAGAAGGATAGGCCTAGTTCGAAACTACTTAAACGAAGAGACCACAAAAACACTGGTAACATCTCTTATCCTATCTAGATTAGACTATTGTAACTCACTCCTATCAGGTCTGAACAACAAATATTTGAATCGTTTACAAGTAATTCAAAACAATGCCGCTAGATTAATAACAAGATCTAAAAAACGAAGCCATGTCACTCCATTATTAAAAGAACTGCATCGGCTCCCTGTAAAAGAACGAATAATATTTAAAGTCTGCGTCATGTGTTTCAAATGTGTAAAAAAACTGCTCCTTTTTATCTACAAGAACTTATCAGTATATATAAACCAGGGAGAAACCTAAGATCATCAAACGATAACACCCTACTTGTGACACCTGTAAATTCATACAAATCATATGGAGAGAGATCTTTCTGATATCTTGGTCCATTTATGTGGAACAGATTACCCATGAAACTAAGACAAATAAGAACACTTG
>NW_004797393.1:836088-838858 GCF_000002075.1 Aplysia californica
CAGATAGATAGATAGATAGATAGATAGATAGATAGATAGATAGATAGATAGACAGACAGACAGACAGACAGACAGAGAGGGAGAAAGAGAGAGAGAAAGAGAGAGAGAGAGAGAGAGAGAGAGAGAGAAAGGAAGAGAGAGAGCGAGAGAGAGAGAGAGAGAGAGAGAGAGAGATAAAGAGAAGCACGAAAGGGTAAGAGAGATATTGGGGGGTGGGCAACGAAAGAGAAATGCCCGCCTTTAATGAGGCCATCACGCCCTCTCCCATTTATTTCCCCGTATGTGAACTGACCACACAAAACAAAAGTCACTGCCCTAAGTATTACGCACTTGGAACAAAATAACACAATGCATTATATAACAGCCATGGGAGCAACCTCCAGAGAATCTACCGGCCCTTCAAATATTGTAATAAGCCGAACTGCACCAGATATAGAATCATCCCCACATAAGGCCACTTGACTTGACCTGTGATATGATGGCCTATGAACGGATGACTCCTGTTCACCTTCGGTGAACAACACTCTTGAGACCGCAGTCTGGGACGAATAGTCGCCTAGCTAAAGGTTCCATGGATAGAGGATGAATCTTTCTATCTATCATCACCTCGGTAAAGGTTCAAGCTAGATAGATTAATGGTTTCTGTCTATCTTCGCTCCGGTAAGAGGTCAGCTCAGCTAAATTAATATTTCAGTGATATTGCATGGGCAAGATGAATTGGCAAGCCCTCAAATATATAATGCCATCCAAAAAATGACAACATTAGGACTTAATGCGTCGGATGTAAACAGAGTAGTGGGGGCACCAAACTGACATGTAGCTAAGGTTACGGGCTAATCGCATCAACCTTTTGCGTGAAAGATTCGGTCTCTATTCATTAATCCCCCTTCCAATTTCTAAATGTTTATCGTAACATAATCGGCCCCTTGGGATGAGTCACGGCTGCCATTTGTTTGTTTCTTTTCAAATAGAACGTAAAGTTTGTTTTTGTGTAGAATGTGATCTCTAGCCCAGGAGGTAGATCAGTGCATAGACTTGAATCATGATATCCTAGAATGGCATTGTCATGGCCACCTTCCTTTGCTCTAGGAACTTCTCTGTTGCACCGGGGCGCACCATGAGCTATTATAATAGTCGAGTGCTCGCGCAACTTTTACCTTCTTTGTCTTTCTTTTGGTTTCAAATAGTCAAATCGTGCTGTCTGTGGTGAACTAAAATCAATTCAGAGTGCACAGTCTTGGATAGTATAGTACAAATCTATGGGGTCAGTCTTGATGAAACTTTGCGAGTGAACGTCAAGACCTAACGTAGCTCTACGGGTATCCAATGTTTGAACCCTACAGAGTGGTGACGGGTCACTACAATATTTCTCTACATTATTGTCCACAACTCTCTATACATTAGACACGAGTCTGACCGAGTCACCATGTCATTTCGGTGTGGTACTAGCTTAATCTGAACTGGCGCTCGGTACAGCTCGATTGTTCATGGTCAAAATGAAATGTCTGTGAAATTCCCGCCGATCCAAGACATCTATAATTCAACTTTACGTTTAGTACATGAAGCCCTCTTCTGTACTCAATTTCCCATTTTCGCCTATAGAGTACGTGGAATCGGCGTACAGTTATAGCGAAATCTGTGACCGATCTTTCTTCTCAGGATGGTATGACAAAACTGGTCCAGTGCTTGTGTGGAATGGCTTTACATGCATTAAGAGTTAATCAAAGTTTAGTGCACTTCTAGACTCGTAGAAAATTGGTCTGTAAGTTGAATCTTGATCATCTTGTAGAATAACAAAGTGGTAGAAAGTCTATTGATGTCTGACCACGTACACATATTTGACCAGTGACCTTTCGAGCATTGGTTGAATTTGGAACCTCTTTATTTATTGACGTCCCGATCAACACTTTTAGGTTATTTAAGATGCAGGGCCCTCAAGTGTAACTTCCATTTCCAAAAGAACCGACCCAAAATGGAAATTCGTGCAAAAAGCCTTTCCCCAGAACACAACGTCTGACCGAGCTGAGGCTCGAAACCCCGAAACCACAATTTCACGATAACTGGTCAGCAGCCTATCCACTAGGCCACCGACAACACCATAGCCGTCTCTGTTGGAAACGAGTCGAAATATCAATCAGTAAATTGAACCCCTTTTTTTTTGGAAATGATATAAAGTAAACCTATGATGTAATTAGCGCTAATGTCTTAAAGGGAAAACAAGAACGTTTGAACTGTTATAAAAAGGGATATTGTATTTTTAACAGGTGACAAACATATATTTCGGCTGTTCACGTCAATTATGTATAGAACCACGACAGTTATATTAACCGTTTAACATATAGTGCAGACGAAGCCACCTGCTGTTGTCTGTGGTACTCAGCGTTCAGACATTCTAAAATCAGTGGTGATTTAATCGCCACCAAATTGTTAAAAATTTTTGCACCCCAACCGCGTCCTTTCGCTCCCTAGATCAAATCTTACAACATTGAACAATTTTGCTTTTTCTCTTGAAATTGTCGTATTATGATCAATGAAACTAGAATCAATGTGTGGTTGATAGTGTTTCATTTGGTAACCCAAACATGTGTAGACAAGATGAACAGGGGTGCTAGGGTACTGCCTACCTGTGTGATAGTATTTATCTATCTTTCCATCTCTCTCTGTCTCTCTGTCTCTATCTATCTGTCTATCTATCTATCTATCTATCTATCTATCTATCTATCTATCTAACTATTCATATTTCTATCTATCTATCTATCTATCTATCTAT
>NW_004797393.1:840601-842038 GCF_000002075.1 Aplysia californica
AGAGAGAGAGAGAGAGAGAGAGAGAGAGAGAGAGAGAGAGAGAGTGTGTGTGTGTGTGTGTGTGTGCGTGTTAGGGTGTGAGAGGTAAAGAAAGAAAAAAAGTGGGGGAGTAGATTCAGAGAAGGATGGAAACAGAGATAACAGGGCGCTAGATATAATAATTGTTATAGAAGGTTGGTAGAGAAAAGTAAGAGTCACATGTCAGACGCGTCTCTGTTATCTTGCTGTAGAGGACGGTAACAAACTCGTTGGTCTAGATGGGACATTAAGCGGCACGTCGTACCATCCCTTTCTCACCCTTATACATTATCCAAGCCCTTTAATAATCTTTGTGTGGTTAGAGTAAAAGGTGTGCCTTCGTATCGAAATCAGGCGCTCGTCCAAATAATGAAATCGATTGAACCGACTTTTTTCCACCCCTTGGGCAATTTTGATCGTTTGTTTTCTTTATTTTGGTAGGCTCAACATCTTTTGTATTCAATTAAAAACACATTTTTGTGTGGATTTGACTGAAACTCCTTAATCAAAGGCATATAAAAAGTGAGGCAGCATGGTGGAATCAGGCCCTCGTCAATTTTGGGGCATGTAGAGTTGTTGGTATCATCTTAAAGCTTGTTCACTTGTCTTTATTTGGATGGGGAAAAAATCCTTTATCGTGAAAACAACTCGAGATATTTGCGAATGACGGAGGTGGGGGTCACATGTTTTCATAGGTAAAATTAATGAGAAAATGGCCGCCAAAGATTTGTTATTTCCTTAGCTTAAGAGTCCATGGTAACTGAAAAATTTCATTTTTTGTGCCTTTAATCAACATTTTTTAGGAAAAATCCACACAGAAATGGGTTATTTAATGGGCATGAAAGGTGTTGAGCCAAAAAACAAAATATTTTATAAAAATACACAAACCTGCGGAAAAATGCAAGTTTCTTCACTTTGATTATTTTGACGAGAGCCTGATTGAACCACGCTGCCTCACATATGCAATTTTGCAGGTTTCAAGAACACTCTAGTTTTGAAATTAACCCAATTTTGACCGTCATTTTCTTGTTCATTTTACCGCTGAAAGCAGGCAACTTCACCTCATTCAATCGTAAATATCTCGACTTCTATGCAAGACAGATGAGAATTATTTATCAAAAGCAAGGAGTCTGAGCATACTTTTGCAGGCCTTTTCCACCCCTCCTTTCATCAAATAAACCCCATAGGAAGAAAGAGACATACAAACACAAAAAGATAAACACTTGCATATACACCCATACTCACAAATACACAAACGAACACACACACACACACACACACACACACACGCACACACACACACTCACACACACACACACACACACACACACACACACACACATACACACACAGACACGCACACACACAAACAAACACAAACATACGTATAAGAACACATAAAACATGCACAAACATGTA
>NW_004797393.1:842908-846621 GCF_000002075.1 Aplysia californica
CACCCCCTCCCCCACTCTTCTCGGCTCTGGTAGAGAATACTCACACTGACAAACTCAGAATTCTCCAACCGCGACGATTTCGTTAAAAAGCCGCTTCCGACCAGAATGGAGCAGTTTTTTCCTATCTCCCCCACCTCCCCATCCCATTCCTTCTCCCTCTCCACCCACACCCTACTCCATCCCATTCCTTCTCCCCTTCCACCTACACCCCACCCCAGCCCTCCTCTCCCTCTCCACCTACACCCCACCCCAGGCCTCCTCTCCCTCTCCACCTACACCCCACCCCACCCCTCCTCTCCCTCTGCACCTACACCCCACCCCACAACTCCTCTCCCTCTCCATCTACAACCCATCCCTCTCCTACCCCTGCCTCAACCCGACCCCACCCACCCCCTCTCCTTCTCCCCCTCAACCCCTAACGCACCCCCCTTCTTCTTCTCCCGCCTCACCCCACACCCCACCCCAGTCCTTCTCTCTCTCCACTCACATCCCACCTACCCCTCTCCTGTCCCTGCCTCACACACCCCCACCCCAACACTCTCCACTTCACCCCCACTTCTTCTCCTCTCCACCCATCCCGTCGCTTCTCCACCCCCTCCCTCCTCCCTCCTTACCCCCACCAACCCCTCCACTCACACCCAACTCTTCCAGCCCCAGCCCACTCTTCCACTCCCACCTCACTCAACCCCCCACCCACAACACCCACCTACCCCTTCTCCACTCCTTCCCAACCCCCAACCCTGCCTCCCTCCACCCCTCCCTACAGCTGCTACCCTCACCCACTACCCGATTAGACGTAACAAAAGTAAGAGGTCATTACTACTCAAATATTCATTTGCCCTTTGTTCAGCGAGCGGATTCCCAAGGACCCCATAAACGTGCCTCTGCATAGAGTCCTCCATTGACAGATAACAAAACCCAAATAATTTATCGTTATCGGGCCCTAAATGGAGGGGATTGTCTGTGCTTTGCAAAAACGCTTCCCCCGCGAGGGCATGGGGTTGATACCTCTACGATGAAGAGAATTACTCGTAACCGCTGTAAACCCACACGTTATGGGGAGGAGTTGAGATTATGCGCAAGATGAGGTGTTGCTTTCTGCGTGATGAGGAGGAGAGTGAGTGATGGAATTTGCATTTGTAAATTAGATTGCTTGATATGAGCTTCAAAATTGGAGAGGGTATGATGAGTAAATTACGCCACTCTCTTGGTTCCTATAACGGATATTAAATTATGCCTTTATGCAATGAGAATTAAGAGAATGCAACTTGGATAACAATATTGCGGAGTGTTAGTTGATCGGCAATTAAGTCAACAGCCTATTGTAACGATATTTATAAGCGAAATCTGAATGAGCATTGTTCTAGGGATTGGGTTCCTATGAGGCATTCTTTCTGACATTGTGCTTATCTCCTAGAATGTAAATTCAACTTATGACAGTAGTCAAAATCTACAATCTGTGTCTTCAATCACACACACACACACAGAGAGAGAGAGAGAGAGAGAGAGAGAGAGAGAGAGAGAGAGAGAGAGAGAGAAATAAAACAGGAACTCAACTTTTTCTGCTGTTGTTGCTAATACGTTTTAAAAATTCTCTCTTAAGTTTTTAGCACACTTTAAAAAAATCAAAATTATGACCAACAGCCAATCAGAAAGCACCTACACGTCACATGACTGGGCAAGGTCAGATAATTATCTTTCTTGCGCGTGGACCGCAATTGCTCCTAATGTGCATACGGGTCAATTTTTTTATTAAACCATTGCTTTTCTCCATCAAATTTTGATGAACCAAAGCACACGTTTACAATTTGGTACAGTGTGTACTGGGCAGAGCCGTCAATCGACCAGAATGGATCCCATTCAGATAACACAGATCGGGCCCATAAATTGACAAAGGGCTTCCGCTCTATGGAGAAAATTCCGCCTCCCTCCCTCTCTCTCTGTCTCTGTCTCTCTGTCTCTGTCTTTCTCTGACTCTCTATCTATCTATCTATCTATCTATCTATCTATCTATCTATCTATATATCCATCTTTATATGTTTAACTCATTCTGTCTTCCTCGATCTCTTTGTCTCCTCTCTCTGTCTCTCTCTCTCTCTCTCTCTCTCTCTCTCTCTCTCTCTCTCTCTAATTTACTATTATTAGCTCATCTGTCCGCGTTAGTGCACTACACACAATGGCCGGGAGGTCAGCAAGTACACAGAGGAAAGTTATATAAATCTCGAGCTGAACGTCCAGTAAAAACATCAGCTTCTACAAAGATTAGAATTACAAAGTTTTAACTGCTCACTACCTAGTTTTGAGAAATTTGACGTTAAAATTTTGAGTTTCACAACATGTCAGGCTTTTTCGAACGCGAATCTTTGAATATCTTGATAACGACTCCGAACTATTTTACAATTTTGATAGATCAGATAGAACATTTTACTTCTGACATCATGGCGTTAGTAACTTAAAACGGCCAAAAATGTCAGATAGAACTTTGTAATCTTAAAGTAGCGGAAGGCTATGTCTACATGTGGAAGGACAGAAAGCCTAGAAAGTACTATCTCTAATTTTCTGCCTTTGGAATTCCAGACTCTTCCTCGTTCTTGTATTATTCTCACGGCTAACAATAGCAACAATTGCAAGGGAGCCTTGCCGTAAGAGCTTCATTGTCAATTTTGATGTCGAACATTCCCAAAGTTCAAATGAATCGACGAGGGGTACTAAAGTGAGTGATATCCTGTTTGGGGGTCAATTATTCATTCCTGATCTACACAGATCAAATGCCTTCTCGGGTCGGCCAACTCAAACTTTGTTTGACTGCTCCAGGGCGAACGATCGTCGTCCTATTCCAGAATTCTTTCAATTGCTTTCAGCTTACTACGGAAATGATCGCCAAATCGCCTTTTAATGGTTGAACTTCTCTCAAATTGCGACATATCTGAGAACAGCTCGATAGTTTGCAGCTTTTGTACCAGCGAGCGCTTTTTTTTTGGGTCTGCGTGACAGTCTAGGGACGAGTGTGGCACTGAGGATGATTAGGGAAGAGTCATTGAAACATAGAGCCGGAGAGAGAGAGAAGGGGTGAGGGGGCGAGTTGGTGGAGAGTTAGGAGAGAAGTATAGGAGGGTGAGAGAGGGCGGAGAGAAAGAGGGAGAGAGAAAGAGAGAGCGAGAGCGAGAGAGAGAGAGAGAGAGAGAGAGAGAGAGAGAGAGAGAGAGAGAGAGAGAGAGAGAAAACAATAACGGCGACATCACTGCCCGCTTAACATCAGGAGTAGCGGCATCAGCCAAAGCATCTCAGAGCAAAAACAAAATTTTGATAGCAGAAGCACAAACAAACATGCACACAAAACAAAAACAGTAACGAATAAATAAAGATACAAAACAAAATAAACCAACCCCCCAAAAAACAACAACAACAAAACAAACATCAACAACGGCAACAACAAAAAAAACAGAGGCAATATCTTGTTCTAAAAGAATGTTTTATTTATAGTTGTTAATCACAAGTCAAGCCTGGCGTACAGAGAAACAGGTCATAGGTCACAGATCGAAGGTCGTCACAGAAAACCCATTGGTAGATTCACTCCATAAGTATTTGTGGTAACTGATAACAAGGCAATGTTACACAGGTGCACGCAATGGTCTAGCTCATGAACATATGCAAATGTGCGCATATTATTATCACTTTGTACAGTTGAGAGCAAAGAGGGAAAAACAGGGGAG
>NW_004797393.1:846721-856209 GCF_000002075.1 Aplysia californica
AGAGAGAGAGAGAGAGAGAGAGAGAGAGAGAGAGAGAGAGAGAGAGAAAACAATAACGGGTGGAGAGAGGAGAACAGAATGACATTTTCAAAGGGGGAAAAGACCTTACAGGGGGAGACAGTTAGGAAGAAAGAGGGGGCTTCTATTTTTTTTTAAAGAATAATATAAAAAAGGAGAAAAATATAGATCTATATTATTATATATAAAGAGAGAGAGAGAGAGAGAGAGAGAGAGAGAGAGAGAACGAGAGAGAACGAGAGAGAAAGATGGAGAGATATAGGGATTAAAAGGTTTGTAGGAAGGTGACGTTAGTAGGTCGGTAAATTGAAATAAAGACAACACGGAGTCACAACGATAGTCCATAAGTAAATTTAGGTACCGAGATTTGTGTAGGGGAGGGGGGGGGAAGGGGCGGGACATTCAGTAACTTATTCTGTAAGACATATTCCTCAAAACCAGTCACGTTATAACAGCAGGTGAAATGACCTAAAGAAAACAGTTATCGCCGGGGCCAAAAAATACCCCCTTAACAAGTTTGGTACCACAACTGACGTGGAGTTTGATTCAAGGGGAGGAGCGACCCTTGATTTCACCGATTTTGGGTCAGGCTATGTACAGTGAGATGTTGGCTGATTTTTTAAGATCAACCAGTTCTTTGCCTAAAAATAGCATGGATACAATTGAAAAACTCGTAATTCTTCTCTTAAATTGCCTTTGGAAACATGAGGGTGGGTTAATACAGTGAATGTTCACCATAATTGTCGTTTTTCTCAAAATGCCATATCGTTTGCAGTTTTTTCCTTACTCCTTCCTTAGTTTTCATCCTTTTGACAGGAAACTTTCAGGATTGCAAGGTTGCCATCAATGTAACAGAAAGATATTTTCAATTGGCAAGTGATTACACAACCTATATTTAGAAAATGTTTTTTTTCACGTTGGGAAAATTCTCTTTACTTTTCTTTTGCACTTATTGAATAAAAAACTTACTTGCTGTTACGCTGATAGGGTCTGATTCAGGTTTCATTCTCACCATAATTTGTCAAATTTAGACAGTAAATAAAAGAGCCTTTGGGATTTGAAATTCATTGTTTATTTTTAAGACGGCGACCGCTTCCATAGCAACCGCTGTAGCTATGCCAAAATAAAATTGCGTATCAAGAGAGTTTCCTATGCGTAACATATATGTGTACTTAGATTTGATCTCGGGCAACAAACATAGAAAATGGTCCAAGCAGCTAGCGGGTGAAAACAGGGCCGGCCCTCCTATTTCAGTCACGTTGACACAGCCGTGGAGATGTATGTACACACTAGTCTAAGTGTTCTCTAAAACCAGTGCCCTGTTGTTTAAATACTAGTCTATACGAGAATTTTTAAAAAATGTGACAGCGACTAGTTTATTCTTAAATATTCATTCATTCTTCCAGTGCCAGATCTGCGGCAGACATCGGCGATAATGGTTCTCCATTCATTTTTTTGCTCGAAAGCTCTTAAAAAGCTACGTCTCCCTGATCTTTCCACGTTACCCATTTGTTTAGGTTCCCTGGGTAGGTTGCTCTGGGCCTACCCCTGCCTCGTTTGCCTTCAATTTTGCCAGTGAGAGCTGGATGTTCAAGACGTGTCTATTCAGGTGTCCAAAACTGCATTTGTCGTTTCCTTATATTCCTGAATATAGAGAATGATATTATGACTCTGTTAATTAAAATCTATTTTCAATTAACAATTCATCTCGTTTGTACATACGAGATGCCAACGTCTGGCAATGAAGGGGTTAATAGAACTTCTGACGCGAAGACTCTAGCACAGTCTGTCAAAACAATGGGAGGCCCATCATTCTCTGTGTACAATGCTCAAACCGAAACGTATTATTCTATCAAAGGAGTCAGCCTCCTAAATTATCTCTCTTTCTCTCTTGGCCTCTGTTCTCAGCTTCTCTCTCTCTCTCTCTCTCTCTCTCTCTCTCTCTCTCTCTCTCTCTCTCTCTCTCTCTCTCTCTCTCTCTCTCTCTCTCTGTCTCTCTCTGTCTCTCTCTGTCTTTCTCTCTCTCTGGTCCTCTCTGTCTCTCTCTCTGTATCTCTGTCTCTCCTCTCTCCCTCTCTCTCTTTCTCTCTCTCTCTCTCTCTGTGTGTGTGTGTGTGTGTGTGTGTGTGTGTGTGTGTGTGTGTGTGTGTGTGTCTCTGTCTCTCTCTCTCTCAGTCTCTGTCTCTCTGTCTCTCTGTCTCTCTCTCTCTCTCTCTCTCTCTCTCTCTCTCTCTCTCTCTCTCTCTCTCTCTCTCTCTTCATAGTAAAGTAAGGGTCGATAGTTTCCAGGCATGTAAGTCTTAAATATTTTCAGTTTTAAACGATTTAAGATACGTATGTAATAAATATAACTCCCTATCTGTCGATGGGCTCTAATGGAAGATCAGCCAGTGAACGCCTAAATGTCCTAATACAATAACGGCGAAACATAGAGCGCACATTCAGCGTCCATTCCTTCAATTCCGATAGGGGCGGAAACCTTTCTGCACTATCACTTTTTCGATTTTTTGGGGAAAGGAGGGGGGGGGGGGCTTTTTTTGTTTTAATTAATTTTCGGTTTCTCTTTTGTTTGTTGTGTGCTCGTTTTCATTAATGTTCCTGATATACAACTCGTAGTGCGCTGCTACTCTTTTTATGAACCATTTTCTTGTTGCTTCTATTTTTCTTTTTCCCTGGGGGGGGGTTTAAGGATTCACTGGACTTTGTTTGGCTTATAGGAGACCTTGGTCAACAATTTGGAAGGAAATAGTTTTAACCTATGTCTCACTTTATCGCCTGATCAAAGTTTGTTTTGTTTTGTTTTTTGTTTGGGTTTTTTTTTAGGGGAGCTCTATAATTATGGCTTTTGTGAGGGTTTTTTTAATGTTGTTGCTTTTCTTACTATACATTTCCCAACAGCCGAGAAATGACCTGCCTTTCGTAACTTTTTTTTTCGATCCCACATAGTAAGCTGTTCCTTTTTTGGGGGCATTTTATTTAGATCTCTTTAACACCTTTACTACGCCACCACACAGTGTGATAGCACTATCATCTAAATTCTGTTTTCGCGCTTTGTTCACTATTTTCTGTCCTTCCCTCCACCTTACTCTTTGGCACTGCATAACATGTTTGTTGTTTTCACCTTGGTCTTATATCGGTTGGGAACATTTTCTTGAAAAAAATATATGAGCTCGGTCCCCATGAGCTTATTATGATATGCTTCAATGGATTGATGATGAGCTTGAAATAGGTTTCTTTTTAAATTCTAATTGATCATGAGTGTTATGCCTCTGTAGTTGTTTCAATTGCTGAGGTATCCCTCCTTTGGCAGCTTAATTAGGTGGCCTTTCTTGCAGTCTGGTATTATTTTCTCCTCTTGCCAAACCTTTTCGAATAGGGCTCAGAGAATTTCCACTGATGTATCTTTATATGCCTTAAGGGCTTCCGGTGGTATATGGTCACGACCAGCTGCCTTGTGGGACTTCAGAGATGTTATAGCTGTTGCAATTTCCTCTTTTAAAGGTGGTTCCGTAACTATTGGGAGGTCATTTCTGGCCGGAAGAATTTCTGGTTGGTTTTCTGGAGGTGGTCTGTTCAAGAGTTGATCTGTCAATATAGCTGATTTTTAATACCAATGGTCTAAATCGGCATTGGTGGACTGAATTTGTAAAATACAACCTCCTCGAGTAAGGGAGTGGTGGAAAATTTAATAACAAGACGAGTAGTTTTCGAACGAAAATAATCTTTTCATTCTTGTTTCTTATGCATTTGATCTAAATCTTCGAATCGAGTTTTTCAAAACACAGGCACGCAGAATCCCTGAGGCGTCTAAATATTATTTCATTTCTCTTTAAAGTCTTGGAAGGTCGACGCCTCCATTCTTAAGAAAAATACATTTTAAAATGAAAGCCGTTTATTGGTTAATTTTAAAGGTTTAATGCCACTTTATTTTCAATTCGAGGTCCGAAAGGTCACGTGGTTTGAAAGTAATAACCATGCTTAGATTAAAGGTTTGCTTCTGTTCTTCGAAAAAAAATACAGCGGAAAAGGGGTTGATTCGAAACTTCGTTCATATTTGCTGGTTTATAGAATAGTTTTCTAAAAACCCAACTTTTTTTTTGCCTACCTTCATTATACCAAAAGTACTTCTGAGTGTGCTGCTGGTAGGTGCTATAGGATGTCCTATGATTTCTACAGTAGCGTTAGTGCTGTTGCTGTTATTGTTGTTGCTGTTATTGTTGTTGCTGTTATAACAATTGCGGTTCAGACTCGTGGTAAATATCAATTGTAAAATTAAAGCATACACCCCCACCCACCGCCCACCTACCCCCCCCCCCCCCCCCACTTCACAATATCTTCGTGTATCATGGCGATCCTAGCCCGCCGTTTCTAGTTTCTATCAGACACTGCTGCAATCCACATGGTAATCCTAGATGTTGCTCTCTAGGCCAAGGAGTTCAAAAAAGGGCCATACTTTACTTCTACTAAGTTGAAAACGTCAGGGTTGAGTACTTCAAAAATTTAAATATTATGTTTAATCTTTCCGGCCAGGTCAGCGCCGTTCAAATCAATCTGTTCTGACAAGATTAGCTTACTTCTATTTGGTTCAAAAGAGTACAGTTTATGCTTTCAGTCCTTACGTAAATTTTTCACGATTGCTCACACCTGTTTAGTTCAGAATAGATCGGTTAATATAATCTTCACAGTTAGACAGCTTGCTGGTGCCAGCGTCTGACCGGAGAGGTTGTTTTAAAAAAACAAGAAACAGCTGTCCAAAAAGCGCTTCATTATTCTGCTGTTTGTGGATTGCGGGACTGTGATTACCAGAGATAATAAACTGACATTTCCCAATAGGCTAAAACATGATGGTGATACCTACTAGATTCTAGATATACTTGTATTCAGTACTCCAGCCTTCTTTCACCCTATTTTTCTAGTGGTCCTTTCATACAATACCGATTGGGAGAGGGGAAAAGAAAATGTATCAGTGAAATCAGTTTCGTTCTTAGCTGTGTACTTAAGAAGAAAGATTTGTACCACCTTGCAAGTTTTCAGTTTGATCTATTGTGTCACCAAAACACCTCATTACACCTGGAAACCGTCCACTTTCATTCCTTTGTCCTTTACCAATCAACTCTCGCGGGGTCGTCTCAGGTGTCCCGACCGAGTCTTTGAACAATTTTCATTCCTCGCGGCCGTAATCAGCGCTTTTGAAAATACGAAGGATGGAAAACCGTAAAGGGAAATTCATTATGGGTCAATTTATCAGCGCATCTATCAATTTCAAGCAACGCAGGCCGTCGACAGCAAACACTGTCTTCCATAGCTAAATTTGGCTTTCCTCAAAAGCTGGATTTCCTCCGCTTGCATTTGCTGACTGTTTTAATAGGAACGGTATAGAACGTTGAATTTTAAATGTGTGAATACAAATTATCATGCCTGAACTCTGCACAGGAAAGACTGAAACAAATGATTACTTGAAATAATCACTAAATAAAACTAAACTCTTCTTTTCGTCCAAACTAAGAAACGCCACAAATTACCCCCAGGTTATGAGCATTGACGTCGACTCAGCACGTTTACTTTACGTAAATAAATGCAAGCTTAGAACACACTCACAATTGTCAGAGCGCTAATTGCGACCCTGGCTATCTATTTGCAGCTTCAAAATCAGACTTTTCGTCTCCACTTTCTGCCCCCACCCCATCTCCTCCTTTGCCCTCTCCTCTGGGCTCCCGACTCTTTCTGTAGCCTTTCTACTGCTACTCCTCGGCTCCTTCTTACTGTTGTCTTTCAGCCACATCCTTGATCTTATGGTAGGAAAGATCTACACCTAGTCTTCTCGAACAATGGCGAAAAAACTCGGAGGTCCCGTGTACACGTTGCGCGCGTTAAAGATCCCTTGGTGGTCTCTAATCGATACGAGTAGGCTTTGGCCGCCACCCGGGCAAAATTCAAAATGTCCGACTAACTGAAAAATTTTTAATGTGTCCAGCGCGCTTATATGATCTTATGCAGTTGCGAGCGCTGTAAAACACTTATCAAAAAAACAAAAAAAGCCACACAAAAAAGGAAGAATTGTTCTCCACTAGGCTAAAGCCCATCATAAAGATTAATACAAAAAAACAGCAGGAATCCAAAGACGCACTCTAAACCTCAATAGTTAGAATTGCGTGGGTGAGGAATGTTTTTGCTGATAACAGCAGGAAACTAAAGTAATGGCACACTATAGTTAGTTTTTTAATAATAATAATAAATGACATTTATATAGCGCTCAACCCCGAATAAAGTACACAGGCTCTGAGCGCTTTACAATACAGTACAACATACAACAGTAACATGAAACGTTGTGTTCTGACTAAAAAAAATTATCCCAAATATTCATCTTATTAATTTAAAAACAGAAACGACTTCAGCTGACATTTGAATGAATCAAAAGATTTGATTTCTCTCAACGTACTTGGTAAAGCATTCCAGATCTTGGGGCCTTGGTATTCAAATGCCCTTTCACCCATTGTTTTAAGTTTCATAGATGGTAAAATAAATTTCTTTTTGTCAGCTGATGATCTTAAACTGCGAGTTGGAATGTACAATCTTAACAGATTTGATAAGATGTCTCGTTCTCTATCTCTTTTTTCTTTTTCTTTTATGGAACAATAATTCTCGAAGTACTTCAGTCTCTGATCTGCCTTAAGAAAACACCACTCTTGCGATATTTAGAAAATCGCTAATCAGCAAATCTCTTTTCAACAAACTGATAGAAGCTAAACTAAAAGTTTAGACAGCGGTAAAAGTAAAATTGAAACACAACTTTCTTAATTAAACTGAGTTAAAAATGTCTTTTGGGTATGACGTCATGCCGACCCAGATAAGACCCTGAACGCGTACAGAAGGTCTAGTATGTTCCGAATTATGGGCTCTAGTTTATTTTTCTTTTACCCAAAAATCTGATATTGTAATGTAGCAACAACAAATATTGGACTGGACGCTCATAGAGCAGAGAACATAACACGCACAAAAATCAATGGTCACAGTGACTGAAAACCGACAAGAGTGATGAATGAAAACACGACACGACTAGACGTTAAAAAATGCCCATTACAACATCAGGAGAGTCTAAACAGTAAACAGAACAACAAAAGACAGCTTCAGGAAAGGACAAAACCCTGCCATCAATAATTATACGGAGTAGAAATTGACATGTTATGTATTTCCATCCGTCTCTCTCACTCGAGGCTCTCATGAATGAGCCGCTGTTGTACATTGTGTTGTTAGTAGCCCAGGTATTCAGAAAGTCTATGAATCTTGGCGTCTTCAGTTGTTCATCCCTTCGATTTTTTCCCGGCTTACTTAATTATCCCCACTTTTCTGTACACACGTGCCTCTTAAAGCGTCACCTGTGGTTTCCTCATTGCCTCGATGAACTATCGATTCATGTTTGCCATTACAAGCCCTTCTTAGTTTATCTCCTTTTCTGTCCATATTTTCAGTTCTCTGAGTGTGAAACGTATTATTATTATTATTATTGCTTCTATTTCTTTCTATGTTGTTGTCGATTCTCCAGCACTCTCTACTCTTTATAAATCTAAGAGAGTTTTTTTCGAAATTTGCTACAGTCCATTGTTGATGAAAATCAACTTATTTTTGTAATCGAGGTGGAAAGTAATATTTTATCTAGCTTCACCTTCACCTTCACCTATCCCGTAGACTGGATGTCCGTCGAGGCGCTTTTGAAGATTTGGCCACCAGCTTCCTCCACTCCTTCCGGTCTTCAGCTTTCCTGAGCGTGTCTTTGAGTTCCAGGCCTGTATATTCCTTGATTTTGTCCCCCCAACTTTCTTCGGTCTGCCTTTGCTCCTTTTTCCCTTGACGCTGCTTTGCAGGATCATCTTGGCAAGGCCTGGTGAACGGGTGATGTGTTCATACATCTGGCTATAGTAAGAAAATAAATACCCGAATCCCGTTCATGTGCAGTTGACGGGTTCTCTTGTGTGGTGTGCTTTTTTTTTACCTAACAAACACTTGTCATCCTTATCTCTCTTTCTTTCTCAACAAACATTTTTCGTCCTTGTCTCTCCTTCTTACTTTTTGGGCATGTGTTTTTCTCGAGTAATATCTCTAATCTTTGGTGTTTATATGACCTACTTGTGTTACAAGGGCTGTAAGACTCCTACTAAAACTAAAGCTAAATAATCCCGGGTCTTTTCCCTTGATTTTGTGAGAAACAAATGGGAGCGGGCGTTTCTTCTTTTTCTGGGTTTTTAAAAAATTTAATCCGCTTGTTTGGCTTGAAGGAAAAAAGCTCTGCCGATGATTATGGTCGACAATACCCGCAAAAGTAGACGGAACTTTGTTTTGAAAAAGAAAAGCAAAATATAAAAAAACAATCCTCAGTTAAGCTGACAAATGACCCTTTATGTACTAACAAGTATCAAACGTCCTTGATCATTTGACAAGCGTCTATACTGTAACGATCAGGCACTTGGCCATCGCACGCAGAAAACATGAGTTCGATTCCCGTGTGGTGAAAATTTTCATCGAGTGTCTGGGTCTTTCTACTGAGATGTTGTATCCCTCCCAGCCCAAGATGGCCCTGAAAGAAAGGGCTGAAGCCTGCCTCTGAAAATACTATAAATCATGTCGATTGGGAGCGTAAAAACGTCGACATTTTTCTTATCGACCATATTATTTTGGTGAAATCCCGGTTAACTTAAATACTGTCATCGGGGACAAAGCGTCTGGAAAAGAATAATCAGAAACACTCTCGTCTTCCCGTGAAGTATACAGTGCAAACAGGTCCAAATTGAAACTTAGTAAAATCAAGAGATTTCTCTGTTGATAAAATCTGAAAGTCTACTTCAAAAACATGTTAGGCCTTAATAGTATAGTGGCTCAATATCGGCATTACGAATCTTCCTTACACATGTAAAGCGTGGCGTAAAGAGGTACAAATTAGCGTGCCCAAAGGACTATCTACTTTTTTGGACGCGCCCTTGTCTGCTTATTATCTACCAATCGTCTTGTTTCTGAATTTTAATTTGGTTTTGTTTTTTCGTTTGTTGGTTTCGTTTGTTTTTTGTTGTTGTTGTTGTTTTTTGTTTTATTTTTTCACGCAACCTATCTCATCTCGAAGTAAAATGTTAAAGGGATTTTACCCTTGCTTTTACACTGAAGCGTTACATTTTTTAAAAATCCAACGTTGACGTCAGCGTTGGAAGAGTCAATAATTTATACTTTAGTTTTTACTTTTGGATTTTTGTGAGAACGATAATGGCCCTGCTGCATTCTCTCTCTCTCTCTCTCTCTCTCTCTCTCTCTCTCTCTCTCTCTCTCTCTCTCTCTCTCTCTTCTTCTCTCCTTTTCCCCCCTCCCTCCTCTCCAACTCTTTTCGCTCTCTTTCTCTCTCTCTCTCTCTGTCTCTCTCTCTTTCTCTCTCTCTGTCTCTCTCTCTTTCTCTCTGTCTCTCTCTCTCTCTCTCTCTCTCTCTCTCT
>NW_004797393.1:856333-858023 GCF_000002075.1 Aplysia californica
ATCAATTAATCTATCTGCGTCTATGTCTATATGTATGTATGTCTGTCTGTCTGTCTGCCTGTATGTATGTATGTATGTATGTATGTATGTATGTATGTATGTATGTATGTATGTATGTATGTATGTATGTATGTATGTATGCGTGTATGCGAGTATGGAAGCATGTATGCCTTTGTGAGTGTATGCATGTGTGCGTGTAAGCGTGAAGAGTGTAAGCATGTATGGGCTTATGCATGTGTGCGTGAGTGTGTGTGAGTGTGTTTTCGCTGTGTGTGTTGTATTCCTGATCCAGTGATTGCAAACAGGACATTTCTCACTGGGTGAACTGCTGTCATTGTGCCCAATCGAGTTGGCATCACCAAAAAAGTTACTTTGCCCCCCCTTTCCCCCTCTATTCCAGCCACAAAAAAATTTGAGACCCGCATCTAGTTTGTGAAGTTGGATTCGGCCTGTCAAGCAGGGTCGGCTAATACTTTCTTCTGTTTCTGTTTGTGATTGTTTCACTCTTTCTGCAGGGGGTTGGAGTGGTGGTGAGGTCTGATTTCGTACGCCAATGATTAAGAAAGTAATTTTCTTTCTGTCTACGGCAATTCAGGGAAAAGCAACAAAGAAAATCTGTTAGTCTGGAGGTAAATTTCAGGAAAAAAAATGTTGATCATTTATTCTGACGAGACATTTTATGAGGAATCCGTTTCTGATGTTTGTTTTGCATGAGTGCGAAAACTGGAGACCTATAAATTGGACACTGCTTGGAATTTCTTTAGGTAGGGTTTTTTTTACACCCGTGACCATTTAAGAGGCGGACAAAAGACTCGCTTGTAAAACGAAATTTGTTCACTCACATCTTTATCCACCAGGGCGGTGCTGCTGACTGAAGTGTCTTTAGGCCATTCCCAAAGGGGGGACATTACTATGTTCTTGTGCTCAGTAGAATTGTAAATTGCAATTGGGTTGAGTCATCAATGTCATGCTCTTAACTGTGCCTGAACTGCAACAGGGAACTGCTGCTTTTTCTTTCCTAATCCTTACTATCGTCATTTTCCTCTACCTCTTTTGTATGATTGTCACACTCTTGTGACCCGCTATTTCCGAAGCAGACTTTGCACTGTTGAAGCTAGAGAGGTGAGCAGAGTAAGCCCGATTTCCCGTGATGACTTCTCTGTTGACATCCACCCCTTGGCGCTCATATGACCTTATGCAGTTGCGAGCGCCGTAAAACCTCTACTAAAAAAAGACTTTAAAAAACAATCACATCTTATCCATATCCCCTCAAGTGCCCTTTTGACGCTTGTTTTCCAGAAATTCATCTTTTTATAAAACCTGAGAGGAAATCTGACCAAAGTGAATCACATGCCACACAAACAGACCGACGTCTGTGGTGGAGCGGTTAGATGGTTCGCTATCGCACGCAGGATATCAGAGTTCGATTCTTGAGTGGGTAGAAATTTGATAAGAAGTGTATTTTGGTCCCTCTGTTCAAACGCTGTATCTCTCCTAGCCGGGGTTGTTGGACCTGATAAGCAGGGTCGGAAGGCCGCCTTCTAAATGGTCTAGATTGTGTCGACATGGGCGTAAAAACTCCTACGTTAAGAAAAGCAAAGCAATGTCCAGTTTATAGGTCTCCAGCATGATTATTGTTTGCTAAAAAATCAATTTGAGCTCTAACACCCACCCACCACCCACCACCCAC
>NW_004797393.1:863376-896385 GCF_000002075.1 Aplysia californica
TAATTCCAGGGTGCCTTGATAATCGAAGCAGACTTTGTGCTGTTGAAGCTAAAGAGGTGAACAGAGTAAGCCTGATTCACATATCCAGGTTTAACAAATTAATATGTTTTCATGCACAATAGAATTGTAAATTGTATATGGGCTGATTCATTTATGTCATGCTCATAACTGTGCCTGGACTAGAACACGGAACTGCTGCTTTTTCTTTCCTAATCCATACTATCGTCATTTTTCCTCTACCACTTTTGTATGTTTGTCATACTCTTGTGACCCGCTAATTCCAGGGTGCCTTGATAATCGAAGCAGACTTTGTGCTGTTGAAGCTAAAGAGGTGAACAGAGTAAGCCTGATTCACATATCCAGGTTTAACAAATTAATATGTTTTCATGCACAATAGAATTGTAAATTGTATATGGGCTGATTCATTTATGTCATGCTCATAACTGTGCCTGGACTAGAACACGGAACTGCTGCTTTTTCTTTCCTAATCCATACTATCGTCATTTTTCCTCTACCACTTTTGTATGTTTGTCATACTCTTGTGACCCGCTAATTCCAGGGTGCCTTGATAATCGAAGCAGACTTTGTGCTGTTGAAGCTAAAGAGGTGAACAGAGTAAGCCTGATTCACTATAGGGACTGCTCTGTTGACATCCGCCCCTTGGCGCTCATATGACCTTCTGCAGTGTTGATCGCATTAAAACCTCTACTAAAACTAAAACTATTCAACTTTCTCCTTGACGTCATCGTGACCATGTTTCCCTCTGCTTCCACAGATGATGGTTATATCACGGTGGCCGATTTGCTCTGACGGTCATTTTCAGACAGGTCCAAGTCTTTTGAGTCTTCTGGACGGCTTCCCTTCGCCTGAGCCGTGATCAACAAATTAATACTTCGAAAAATTCTGCTGATTTGGTTAATCTTTTTCTGACAAAAATTACATAAAGCTTTTTTCCAAGTTGGTTTGAGATTTGCCTTTTGCTCCTTTGTCTGTTTCCTTTCGTTTTGTTTGATTATTTGTACATAAATTTAAGATAAGATAAGATAAGATAAGATTAACCTTTATTGTCCAGATCTGTATTATCCAGACATTTGCACATTGATTTCATGTTTCATAAATACAGACAACTTTGGACTAAATAAGCAAAGTGGAGAGGGATTTCGTGCAAACTGGGCAAATACATTCTCCGCATAGTCAGGCCAAGGCATTTAGCTTAGTCAAGATTTCAAGATTTTTAGGAGGACGCTGGAAGAGAGCAAATATAGCGGATCAGACCCACAGCTCAACCACAGCTATAATAGCATTTGTATGACTATGGAGAGGACATTTCATCCTTGTTTTGATAAGCAAGGAAAAAATACGGGAGGTGGCAACCCCAACCCTTACAGCAGAAATTGAGAAAAAAGACCAGATTTACGAGGAACTTCCGGATGCAATCAACAACGTCCCAAAAACAGACCAACTGTTTCTCATGGGCGACTTCAATGCAAGAGTTGGTACAGAAAACAAAGTATGGCCCACCTGCCTTGGACATTTTAGGCTGTGAAAAATCAATGAAAATGGCCAGAGACTCTTAGAATGCTGCACAAATAACAACATTTGCATCATTAACACCTTCTACAGTGACAAGGACAGACACAAGGTTTCTTTGTGCCATCCAAGATCACTCCATTGGCGCAAAATCGACTTCGTCATCGTCAGAAAGAAAGATGCCAACATTGTAAAGCGAACAAGATCCTTCTACAGCGCAGACTGTAACACAGACCACCTTTTAGTTATAGCTAAGGCAAAGATAGTCACAAAGAAAACACCAAGAGCTGAAAAATAAAAATAAACCTAAGATCAACATAAGAAATACCTAAGATCCAAAGTTAAAAGTAAAATTTCAAGAACATGTACAGAACAGCTCGAACATCTTGATAGCTCATCCCCAGACAACACGTAGAATAGCTTTAAATCACTAATTTAAAATTCTGCGTTGATAGAAATACCTTGCAAGGAGGACTGGGTTGAAGCCAGTACATCAACACTTGCACCACTACTCGAGAAAAAGCGTAAAAGCCTGATAGAACACAACATCCCACAGGAGTGGCTACACAGCTACCTCTTGCCTCTTCCTAAACCAGGCAAAGACCACTCCAACATCAAGGGATACAGAATCATCACCATGCAGAACACGTATGGAAAGATCCTGGAAAAGTTTGTGGCCAAAAGGCTGGCAATTTACCTAGAGAGGAAAAAGCTCCTTCCAGACGGGCTTGGAAGCTACACACCAGGAAAAGACACCTGCACAAACACGCCTGTGTTAGCCTATGATGTATTTGAAGTTTTCCAGAGAAAGGAGGAGACAACAATGGCTGCTATAGACCTAGAGGGTGCTTACAACCGAGTTGATTACGGCAAGCTCATGGATCTCCTGATGGAAATGGATGTTGACCCCTGGTTGATACAATGGATCTCCGAAGCTCTGTTTGAAAGGAAGGTGGTGCTGACAAGTGGTCGATGGATGTCAGACCCAGTAGTGATTGCCACAGGACTGCCACAAGGATCAGCATTATCACCGGTTCTGGTCAACATATATACATCCAAAATTGCCAGGATCGGTGTAAGTGGAGCAGGAAGAATCCTAACATTTACAGATGATGTGATGGTCTACGGACAAGGTCGTGATAGGCTAGCGGTTGGGAGGATGCTACAGGACAGGCTGAGCAAGGTCGCAGATTGGTGTGACGAATACAATGCAGTCATCAATCCAGACAAAGCACAGGTCATCTGGTGCTCACTCAACGACCGTATTGTGAAAGATCCTACGCCTCCAATTGTGTTTGACCACTTCCTCATAGACAGACAGCATGAGCTGAAGTACCTGGGAATCACTTTGGACAGGACACTTTCGTTCCGAAGACACATTGTGCTTTCAGGGCTCAGAAGGGTATCAATGTAGTGAAGACCTTGGCTTCAGCGGGAAATCAACAGAGAGTTCTTTTTCTCCTAATACAGTCATAGACTATGGGCTGGGCATCCTCTCCCTGTCCAAGACTCAGATAGACAGGTTGGAGAGAGTACAGAATGCAGCTATGAGGGCCGTTCTAGGTTGCACAAAGGACACCCATGTTGTCTGTATGAGATACATCCTTCACCTGGCCAGCATCAGAGTGAGGCATAAGGTAGCACAGGCAAAGCTTTACTTGAATGTTTTGGGAGACCCGAGGCACCCTTTTCATGACAACCTGGGCAACATCAAAGGAAACAGGATCAAACGGGGCAGCTCATGGATGGCAGAAGCCGTTGACCCCTTGAGGAAAGTTTGTGGCATCGATGAAATATGCTGTGGAAAGGAGTGGTTTAAACTGAGCCACGATTGCAGAAGCCTGGCCAACGTTCACATCACTATGGGTCGTGAAAGACGGGAATGTGCTGCTGTCATTAACGACAATGATATACGACAGTTAATTGAGGAACATTCCAAGCCAGAGAACCCAGTGATCTATACGGATGGATCAGTCAGGAGGGGTGAGAGAAGTGGATGGGGTTTTGTGGTGTACTGTGGGAACAAAAAGGTTCATGGCATGTCAGGGGCCATAGAAAGAACAACTTCAAGCATGAAAATGGAGATTGAGACCGTAACAAGGGCGCTTCTCTTTACTCAAACTAACAAACAAACAAAGCAACAAAGCCTGATAGCATTCTGAAACAATTTCGACTTTCTGGACAGCTTACAGTGCAAGCAGTCCTTTTACAGGCGTAAAATGTTAATTCATTAACATATTTTTGGCTGTCTGTTTCCGGATATCCATTAATACTTGAACGATATGAGGAAAACTAGTGTAATTTCCCAAGGACTTAACGTCGGGCCTGAGCATCGAACCCCTCTGCAACCTCACGATTACAAGTCCAGTTGCCTAACTCTAACGTAGGGTGCCCATTCGGGGATCAGGTCGGGTTGGGTCGGTATGGGTCGGTATGGGTCGGTTTGCAAGCCATATTGAGGACGCAAACCGGCTATCGTGGCACATGCCGAATGCACCCGACTCGTCACCTAAAAAACAAACGCGTTTGTTTTCAGGCGACGAGTCGGGTGATCATCCCGACCCGACCCGGTCCGACACAGCCCGACCCGACCCAATCCCATCCGCAATGGGCACCCGGTATTAGACTACAGCACAGGCGCGTATGATCTGAATGAACAATTGTCAACAATTAGTGAAGAGCGAGGTCGGTCTAGGCGTTACATGAATTTTGATGCTGATTTCAAAAAGCTAAAAAGCAAATTCACATTTGATGGACTAAGATTTAGCTTTAAAAGGAGACTGTGTACATGTATTTTCTTTTAAATAAATCGCTATGTCTCAAGTTCCACGAAACCAGTGAACAGCTTATAATAATACACTGTCCTGAAATGACTGGGATCCAAAATATTTTGCATGAACAGTATTTGCAAACATATCTAAAATAAAGGTGTCAATTTGAAAATCTCGTATATGATATCAGTACTGTTTTACGTGTCCATCAACACAATTAGACACACATCGGCATATCGAGCCTTAGGGGGCGAACCTGTACCAACCAGAGCTGAGAGGGAAACAACGTCCTTTCAGAAAGATCGAAATATTCGATTGAAACAGTTTTCCAAAATGGCAATCCATCTCAGGACTTCTGCTTGCGACAATGGAGTACTTAACCGTTACTCTACATACAACAGTTTTGATTCTCAAAACAATAATAATAATAATTATTATTATTATTATTATTATTATTATTATATTATAATAATTATAATAATTATAATAATAATAATAATAATAATAATAATAATAATAATAATAATAATAATAATAATAATAATAATCAACAGCCAACTCTATGCGGTTTACACTATACTATTACCCCAGCAGACCATAGAATACTCAGAAACATTCTCAGCTTCCCGTGAAGTATACAGTACAAGCCGCTGTTGAGAACTAAAACACTAACACACAGGCATGATCTTTCACTGTCTATAGCTGAGTACCCAATCCCACCAGGGTGAAGTGAGGAAAATGTGTATGAAGTGACTTTACCATGAACACAACGTTGGGCCCCTGACGGGATTTAAACTTTCGACCTTACGGTTGCGAGTCCGAGAGCCTAACCACTAGGAAGATTTCAATGAAAGGCGTCTTGATTCGTTTGTTAAAAATACAACCAACAGCAGCTGTTACTCTATTACCAACACTACCGTCATTTAAGGGCTGGTAGGGCACCTGAAGGCTATCTCGGCTATTATAAACGCTAGATAGAGGGCTCATATTTGCTCTGGGACATCATGTTTCATTGTTTAAAAAAGTAAGTCAGGTTTGGTTGTGAAATTGGATTTTGTATACCTATTTGGATCCCGTTTTATTCACTTGTTTATCAACAAAAACACTTGGAATATGTCCTGTACCTGGAAAAAGTGTAGATCTAACGGCTTATTACGTAACGGCGGAAAAACGAAAAGGCCATTTATAAAAAGTTACATGTGCAATGAAAAATTCCTCAATTCTATTTTTAGAACTGGCTGTCGTTAACATTCTGTGAAAGTTACATTAAAATCGAATAAGACGCAAAGCAGAAAAATGGGATGAAGTGGGTGAAAATATCATTTTGAGAAAACGGCTGATAAGGGTCAGATAAGGTCAAAATAGCTCTCTTAGCAGTAAAAACCTTCACAACATATTTCAAACTAAAACATATGGCAACTACTTGATAATATTAACAGAGCAGAAATAGAATGGAGGTTTTGTTACTAACACGGCAACATTTATGCGGTGGAAAACAATGTTTTTGAGACAAAAAGTGGCAATTATTTATTTTTTTAAAGTCCCTACCCTCTGCTCTAATATCCCTTCAAACACCACTTCAGGGTACAGAAACGCTCAACATACGTTTTTGGACATTGTTCAGGAGATATCCAGAAAATATAATAAGTGGTAACCCCAGTTTTCATAATTTCACCCAAAAACACATTTTCTAGGTGACCCACTAGCCCAGTGGCGTCGCATGGGCTGCTGACAAGGTGGTGCATAACTGGAAAGATTTCTAGAGAAAGTCAGTTAGAATCTGCAGGACATCCCTTAATCTACATCTATCGATATTAAAATGTACAACTATTTCTAGATGAAACCGCATAAAAGCGGCAATAAAGTGAAACAATACTAACAACTGTCTATGCTCACAATCTGAGAAGATTTAAAGATTTTTAATTACCTCGTGCAACACAAACAACCAAACTCAATTCGAAGGACTTGCTGCACAATAGAGGGAGACAACAGTTTTGATACCCATTCTTGTTATTTCATTGAGTTACCGTAGACTCCAGTGTAGTTGATAGGCCAGCGGAAACTTGGGTCAAATTCTTTGCTTGCACCAAATTGGTGCTGAGAAGAGGAGTTTCATGCACCTTTCTTCTTGTGCGGGAAGAAAAGTGCATAGATTTCTCAACAGTGACAAAATTACTTTGGAGCAAAGGTTTTGCTTTCTCCCAGCAGACTTACCGCAAGCAGTACAATGAGCATAAACCCTCCTCGCTGTCTATCTCTTCACTGGCGCAGCCAGCGGGTGACGGATCGCAAGGATGTATATATTATGTAGTTATGAAGCAGATCTAGAGCACTGACTGACTGAGGGGTTTAGAGCAAATAGAAAGAGAGGGGGGGTGAAGGCCAGGGTTATGTGGAGCGCTTGCACCAATTGAACCAATGGTGCCCCGCCACTGCACCAGCCTTTAACCAGCACTGAAGGCAAATGACAACAGAGGCAGAGGCAGATGTGGGCCCTCGTGGTCCAGAAGTACAGCGTTTGTCTTTCAGTCCACAGGTCCAACGACTGCAATTTGCCGACAACGGAGAAAATATTTTATATCATACGTGGAGTTGTTTTAGCATTGCACTTCCGGTAAAATATATCCTTATATTTCACACGTGAAATATAAATTTTGCCTAAATTACTCCGCACGCTATAGCCTATTCGCCTTCTACTTATATCCCTCTGTAAGCAAAGTAGTAAAAACTTAAAACTTCGCTGCGATGCGCGCTCACCACGGGCACCCAAACAAACACTAGTCTCCCAGTCTCGCTATCCCTTATAGCCGAGCATAGGTGCAAATCTTCCTACGTTACCGTTAATTTTGTTTCAAATAGAGTCAAATGATGGGCACCATAATGAACCAGGATTACGTCAGAGTACGCTGCTGTTACGTTCAGTTCATTAAATTACATCTTTTTCTCGAATAAAATAATCATTTGTTCTAACGGGTCATCATAATAATGTGACTTGTCAGGTGCCCTCTTTCAACTTAATTAGTAAAACTGACGTTTGAGAATCGTTTTTTCCGCCCAGCCAGACATTGTAGCAGCACACCAGATAAACACAGCGGGTGGACTGTAGACACTAACTTTTAATTCTCAAAATGATAGCATAGATCTACAACACAACTAATTAGCGGAAACCGCTTAGATCTAGATTTAGATGGCTTATATCAGCTTGACTAAATGATCATCAAATATTTATATTATTTTGAAATTTAGAAGTCACTTTATCAAACAATAAAAAAAACTCACTGTTTAGCTAACTTGCTTTGCCTTTGGAATTTTCGTTTACCTAAATTATATCTATATACTAAACAATCAACTATAGAAATGAAAGAAGATTAAATTTTAAAACAATATGTAATGGAAAAGTATGATATTAGACAATATACGAGTATAACACTCTTGGTTAATTACTTTTGGGGAAATAATAGAAGTTACTTCCCTTGTTATTCTGACGTTCTTACCTCCCCTTACCGATATCAAGAATATAGGAAATCGAAAAGCCTAGATTTATGTGAATTCAGTCAAGACCTGACCTGATAGACAAAAACTAACTAAGAATCTAGATCTAGATCTAGATCTTATCTAGATCTAGAATCTAGAGAATAACTCCTTATCTTTGGTTTGTTTTGGTTACATAGTTTAAAATCAAAATGAAAGTCATCTCTATCCTAAGGACAACATGCCACATTAATGCAGTTTCTTTCAAATTTTGAATCGTACGTTTTCTGATCACTTTGTTTATATTTTCGTTATGATTGTTTTACTTGCGGTTTATTTCGCGGAGGGAGACATACATATAGCACACTTGTAAATTAGCGTGGCTAAAATCCAGATTTTCCCAATTCTCAATCTGACTCCGAAGGGCATGAAAATGTTGTTTTCATGTGAGACTCTAAAATGGATCCTCTTGTCCAATTGGCCGGCCATTTGGACTTTGTTGGTACGGATGTATTTCGCCAGCTGATATCAGTAGGCTATGGTATAAAACATTTATTACACTCGTTATGGTGTTAGACCACGATTTATCCTACTTGTGAAATTGCCAGTTGTAATCACTCGTTGAAACTCGTGATTACGACTTGGCAACTTCACTCGTAGGATAAATCATGATCTTAAACCACAACTCATATGATAAATTATTTTTCTCTAAACTTTTCTTTTACTTTATCCTCCTTCCCTGCTCTTAAATTTCGTTCTATCATTAGCTTCTATCTCCATGTCCTCCCCTCATTCCCACTGACAACCTGCTCTGTTCTCTTTTCCCATTTACTCTTTCCACTGCTGCTCTTGGTCCTTCTTACTGCTGTCTTTCAGCCACAGGCCCTGGTCGCAGGGCAGGTAAGATCGAACACCTTGCTTTCATGGATAAGGGTGAAAAAAATCGGGGGTCGTGTGTGGAAGTTGCAAGGTTAAAGAAGATCACCACCACCACCACCACCACCACCATCATCATCATCATCATCATCATCATCATCATCATCATCATCATCATCATCATCATCATCATTGTATAAAGCAGATATTAAAACAGTTCAGACCTGGTAGTGTTTCCAAAAAATATTTTATCCAAAATTCAACGTTTCGCCCTCAACGGGCTTCCTCAGGAACATTCACAAAATAAATGACAAGAATCTAGATCTACACATGCTATAAAAACTAAAGTGCGTACATACATGTCACAACATTTAAAGGAGCGGTGAGTACAAATCGCAAAGGCCAGAGAGAAGGGAACACTAAGGCCAGAAGTGGTAGAGAGAGAGAGGGAGAGGAGGGGGGGGGGCAGGTGCGTGGAGGTAAGGAATATAATAACATCATCATCATCATCGTCATCATCATTATCATCATCATCATCATCATCATCAACAACAACAACAGCAGCAACAACAACAACAACAACAACAACAACAACAACACGATTCAGTGGATCCCTGGTCACCGCGATATCCTCGGCAACGATCTCGCTGACAGTAATGCCAAACTGGCAACAGCGCTGCCGGGTCCAGGCCGCCAAATTGCTTATGACAGTGCGTGCGCCCAGATAAAACTATTTACAAAAGACCCCCCTATGTGCCACACGCGGACGAAGGAAGTATACAGGGCATTTTCCTTAAAACGAGAGGCTCTTATTATGTCCCGCAGTGACCAGTCATTACTGGCAAAAATCAGGACCGGTCATTTCTCCGGGCTTCGGGCCTACAAAAATAGAATAAACAAAACATCGGACCCAATATGTCCATTGTGCAGCGAGGAGCCCCAAGATTTGGAGCACTGGCTGCAGAGATGCCCCGCCACGGAGGCCCGGCGGTGGCATCTCTTCGGGGAGGATTCAGGGAGGTTGGACTGCTTCACCCGCTACCCAAGGGAGGCGGTGGCCCTGGCGAAGAGCACACTCTTCGGGGCTCCGAACATTTCGAACGGATAGGCTACCACACACACACAACAACAACAACAACAACAACAACAACAACAACAACAACAACAACAACAACAACAACAGGAAAAACGATCAGTTGCAACAACGGTAAGAAAAAAGCAACAAAAACAATAAGAACATGACATAGTTGTTGTTGTTGTTGTTATCGATCCAGCAACAGTTGGGCTCTCGCCCTTCTGTTCAATGCCATGTAGTGATAAGTGCAGGTTTGCTGCAGTTGCTGTAATGTTCCATAGAGTGTGTTGTTAATGTTAGGTCTTGGAGGGAGAAGGGTAGCTCTGATGTCATTTAGGGCTGTGCAGTGGAACAGGTGATGCTCCACAGTCTCATATGCATAGTCACACAAGGGACACATTGGGGGAAGTTCCGGGTTTATTCTATTCAGGTGGAAGTTGAGCTGTATATGTTCTGTTCGTAGGCGGAAGATCGTGGTCTGTTTCTTTCTCTGAAGGCGGTTGATATTGTCATTCCTTTTTGTTGTGATCATATGTTTGAAAACTGCTCTGCCTGTCTTTCCCAGGGCCCATCTGTTCATCCAATCTTGTTTGTTGTTGCTTTTGATGATTTGTTTTTGCAGTGTTGTATGAAGTTGGAGTGTTGGGTTGTTCCTGTCTAGATCCCCGTTTGGCAAGTGTGTCTGCTCTGTCATTTCCAGGTATGTCTGAGTGTCCGGGGACCCACTGCATTACTAGGTTGATGCCACAGGATGTTATCAGATGATGGGATCCAAACAGTATATGGGTCAAATCTTGGTTTAGATGATGGTCATTTTCTATGGCTTGTAATACTGATAGTGAGTCAGTGAAAATCACTATACTCTGTGCTTTTCCAGGATGAGTGTCAAAAACTGTGCGGAGATGGTACAGTGCTGTTTCAATTGCCATCATCTCTGCATCGTAGTTGCTGCATTTCTCTCCACAGGCTGCAGAGATCCTATTGGAACTTCCATCTGGGTACTATATTAGTATTCCATATCCGGCTTTGGTTGTGCCTTTGAATGCTGAGCCGTCGATATAGACGTGTATCCAGTCATCTGAATAGCTGTCGATTGTTTGATGTGATGCAAGCATCAGCGTCACTGGGTCTGAAGATTTTGTGCTCTTGTCTTTGAGAGATGTTGTAATGATTGGCCTTTTTAAAGAAAGGTGGGGAGGGATGTTTTGGTTGACTCTTTCGGTTTCTTTTCTGTTTTGTGGTAGATGGTGGCTCTCCATTAGTTCTGTGATGTGATGCATGATTGACTTCCGTAATCGCAATCGTGTACGTGCTTTGCGTAATATCTGTGCAAAACTATGAAATGGATGAGCTGTAGGTACTTCTTGACATTTTTGCCGTCACGCTTTTCCTTGCAGAACTGATCACTCTTTTTGACGACTGTCTTCCAGTTACCATCAGAAGTCCGAACAAGACGTGTTCTGCATGTGGGACCGGGAGTCCACGCTCCTCTATCGTCCAGAAAGACAGATTTTTTTTTTGTTTTTGCGCCTGTTGATGTTGTGTATTGTCCACAACAAAGAAAATTGTGTCTTTCTTTCCCCTTTGAATCTGCTGAGGCAAGATTGGCGTGGGTGTATCAAGTAAAATGTGACACAGAGTAGCCATATCTAAGAAAGCCCCGTTCGACAGGGGTTTACCTCCTTCGGCGCTCTCCAAGGCATCGTCCTCAAGCAATTCCCTATCACTCACATCGTCGCCACCTCCGCTTCGACGTCGTTCCTCACTCCTCCTCATGCTGCTGTTTTCCACTAAATCATCATTCAATTCTGTCCATCGACCTTCACTCTCACCTTCGCTCTCACCTCTCCAGATGTTATCGCAGTCACATCTTCTCCCGTCGCCATAACTCTCACCTCTCGAGTCATAGCTGTCACCTCTCTTACCTCTCCTTCTCCCACCACGTCTCTTACCTTTCCTTCTCCGGTCATTCTCACGGTTCTCTCCTCCATCACTTTCACCTCTCCCGACAGGCCCTACCTGTCAGGGGTGGTATTGAACTGTGCGAACTCGGTCTCACTCTCACCCAGTCAAAGCAGTTTGACTGCTTTTGGTCACATGATCCAAAAGGTGCGTAATGAACTCAAACTGGGACACTTGTAAAAACGGACTTAGCTCACTACTGGTGTAGTGACTCGGAATTCTTGGTAAATAGAATGTCCTTTCGTGTTTTAGAACATGTCTTTACGTGTCATTTTGTGTCTTACCGTGTCTTATCGTTGTCTTATCGTGTCTTATCGTGTCCTAACGTGTCTTAATGTGTCTTATCGTGGAAAAGAGTGACCATAAAACATACACAGACAGAACGACAACAGTAACAGTTGGAGCGTCTTCAGCTTCAGTTTTGCTGAGAGTTGCACGGCACTCAAAGGTATATAAGTGACAAAGATTAGAGGGCAACACATAATTGAAAAAAACTGGCGTGGGGGAGGGGGAGAGAAAGAAAGGGACGATAAAAATGTAATAGGAAAGAAGGTACAAATCACACTTGAGCGCCCACCTATCATCCAAAGAGTCACTTTGGTCTAAGACTGACCGGCAAATAATAAGATAATAAGATAAGACAATACTTTATTGTCCAAGAGGGAAAATGTTCATGGCTGCATAGGACTGTAAAACACCAGCAGGTATACATAGAAATTAAACTATGTATTACTCTCATTCAAATTCAATATGAAGAGAAAAGTAAAGCTGACAATAATGCACATGTCGCATCAAATGTATCATTCAGCCATATCGGGAAACTAATCACAAGACCTTTACACTTATATAAGACTCTGATGCTCGAATTATTATTTTAGGGAGTTCCCCTAACCATTCTCGCTACCATGCAAGGGACACGCTTCATTTGTGGAGTGTGGCCTCAACCGATTGGAACTTGACCTCCCCAAAATCATAACCCCTTGTTGTCCTCAAACAGCAGCAAAAGGGGGCTCTCGTGGCCTAGAGGTACGGCGTTCGCCTCTCATTCTATAGGTCACGGGTTCGAAACCTGATAGCGACGGAAAATTTTCTTTTCTAAAATCGTCTCCTTTCACCTCCTGTCCTGCCTTCGTTTCCACTCTCAGCCCCCTCCCCCTTCCCTTTGTCCCCCTCTCTGGGCTCCTGACACCTCCTGCTGCCGTCCTACTGCAACTCCTTGGCTCCTTCTCACGGCTGTCTTTCAGCCACACCCCTGATCTTATGGTTAGAAAGATCTATAGTCCAGACAACGCCAAATGGACAACTTGTCGACCTCTTTACACCGAATCTAAGGGAAGAATCTCTCCGATTTTTTTGCATGCGCCTCTGAATTCTAAAAGACCCAAAAAATCTCGATTTTCATGCATATGTGACAAATTAATATAAAGAGGTTCTGTCTATATAACCATTAGTAATTAAGTGCTCATCAGACTCCACAACACGCACTTTTTATAGCAAACAGGGTACCATGCGAAAACCATAACAATACAGTGTGTCGTAGCAGGGGCTTAGCCAAAAATGTCAGAGAGGAGGGGGGGAGGGGCACGATACAGTTGTGGTCAAACCCAAAACTGTGGGTCAACAGAGTGCTAAATTCCAGGCGCTAATAGGCTTGTCACTGCCCCCCGTGCTGGTCCATATGCATGCCCCCCCCCCTTTTTTTTTTTTACATTTTCCTACGAGCCACCTGAATATGAAAGCTGTATTATTGGAAGTATTATGCGTCTTTTTATTTGTTATTTATTATTGTTATCAGCTGTATTATTATTATTATTATTATTATTATTATTATTATTATTATTATTATTATTATTACTATTATTATTATTGTTGTTGTTGTTGTTGTTGTTGTTGTTGTTGTTGTTGTTGTTATTATTATTATTATTGTTATTATTATTATTATTATTATTATTATTACAAGACGCAGACCCGTTCTACGAACGGTGATATCGTGATAGGAAATCCCAAAATAAAATGCTTGTGCCTGATCTGCCGCTCTGTGTTACATCGTAATATTTCATTAGTTCCTGAAGGGGTGCGGGAGGTACAGGTATACTAACTTTGCCATTTTGACAGCAGAGTGTGTTTCTCTCTTCTTTCCATCTTCTGGCCTTACAATGTACACAGACGACACTGAATTTATCACAGTCATGTGTCTGTAATCTCCTATCAACTTCCGTTTCACTAAAGGACTGTGAGTTACACGCTAAGGCCAAAGTTGGCCCATTCTTTCTCTGCCTGGTTCGCTCAATATCTTCCTCCAGATTCTGGCTATTAGAACGTAAATTCTGATTAACAGTCCTCTTTCTCCGTTTCATCTCGCTTTCACCTCTGTTTCGAGGGGTTAAACAAACTCAACGTATAGAAGGCATCTTACTACATCATTAACGAATGTTCCGTGGCACTGTTTACTTCAAACAGATCTCAGTCTAGAGTGACATCTTCTTGCTAACTACTCCGAATCAGTCTTGAATTCTGTGCTCCAAATACATTAGGATATACACAGCTGGATCTAGAGCCTCGCTCTATAAAAAGCTACGCAGAAAAGAGGCTCCAAATTTTGAACATGTCAATGCAACGAAGGGAACATTTTGCGGGTTTTGGGAACGTGACGACACCAAATGTATCTAGAAAAAGTTAATGTAATGAAGTTCTGCCTGAAGTATCCATCGACTCTGCGAAGCACACATCCAAACAGAGTTGGATAGCAAGATTCTAGATCTGAAAATAGAAGAAGCAGCTGTCTCACACACACACACGCCGAAGCATAAACCAAAAACGGAAGTAGTCCCCAATAAAATATGAAGTGTCTAATGGCAGAGTGAAAAAGTCTGAGAGATTCGATTTGTAGGAAAAACCCATTAAACCTGAAAAGGGGGCTCTCGTGGCCTTAGAGGTTAAGGTGTTGGCCTCTCATTCAAAAGGTCCCGGGTTCGAATCCGGGTAGCGACCGAAAAATTTTATTCTCTAAATACGTCTCCTTTCACCTCATTTCCTGCTCTCTAGCAATGTTCTGTCGTCTGCTTTCGTCTCCTCTTTCTGCCCCAACCCCCACCACTTCCTTTGCCCCTTTCTCTAGGCTCCTGACTCTTTCTCATGCCTTTCTACTGCTACTCCTTCGCTTCTTCTTACTGCTGTCTTTCTGCCACACCCCTGATCTTCTGGTAGGAAAGATCTACACCTAGCCTTCTTGGACAAGGGTGAAAAATCTCAGAGGGCCCGTGTGCAAGTTGCGCACGTTAAAGATCCCTTGGTGGTCTAATATCGATAAGAGTAGGCTTCGGCTGCCACCTGGGCAAAATTCAAAATTTCCTACCAACTGAAAATATTAGGTGTCTCCCGCGCGCTCATATGACCATATGCAGTAAAACATTTTACAAAAACAAAAACAAACAAAAACCTGAAAAATCAAACAGTAGTTTCCGAACTTTTAAAATATGCCCACGTAACCCTTTCTTAACTGAATCATAATTTATTTTTGTAGATTTTATGGGCGCCTGTGTAATAATGTATGCCCACCTGCTCACAAACGAGCTCAGCCCCATTATAATAAGATTATTATTATTATTTTATTATCATTTCTGACATGTCAGCATTAACTTAGTAGTTAATAGTTCAGTAGGTTTAAGGAAAGGTGTTTTTGTTGGGGGGGGGGGGGTTTTGTGCTTTTGTAAATTAAGTAATCTAACCATGGTGATTAATGAAAAGCGAAAGTAAATTGAAACACATGCGATCTCCAAGACTATGTAGATATGAAAGAAATTTTACTCATTGTATATTCACAATTATTCAATCTAAATAAACCCACTGTCAGTCCTGTCACCCACTAAGTGCTGGGCTGAAAGCAACTCAGTCTCGCGGCACCATCAGTCAGTTTTTAAAAAAAAAACAGATTTAAACAAACAAAACAACTAAAAATCAACTAGATACCGTTCTCGTTCTAATTTTTAAAAAGTCCCCGCGCAGACTGTAATTAAATACTAAAGATCATAATAGAAAACACCTCTTTATATTTGTCGAACGTGCACCAAAATCGAGATTTTAAAGTTTTTTTGGGAATTCTGAAGCACATACAAAAAATTCAGGGCAATTTGCCACTTAGTTTCTGTGTAATGAGGTCGACAATTTGTCTTTTTGGTGTTGTCCGGACTACAGCACCTAGCTTTCTCGAATAAGGGCAACAAAAAATGTTGAGATTTGCACACATTAAAAGCACTATGACAGTTTGTCTCGGGACAGACCCGCCTGGATCCCTTGGAGGTCCAAAATCAACAAGAGTAGGTTTCGGTCGCACCCGGGAAAATTTCAAAATTAATTCCTTCCAAATTAAAAATGTTTTATGTGTCCCGTGCGTTCATATGAACTTTTGCATTTGCGAGCGCCGTAAAACACTTACCAAAAAAAAAACCCATCTCCAAATCTTTCTCTGCACGGTAGGATACCCGTCTGATGTGACAGTCGTGGTTTTACTGTCCTTTCCTGAAACGAGACCAGGCGGGTCACGCCCCTACCTGCTCGGGAACATTTTTGTGAAGTAAAGCTGTTACTCAGTATTTGTTGAATGTGTTTTATTTTTAAATTCATATTCTGGAACTCGTAAATTGATTTCGTTCGCACCAACCAGTCAGACGTCACTGTAATTGAATTCTATCTGTTTAGTTGATATTGGTGCAAACATGGTCGAGTTATTGGTTTTAAATTTGTTTTTGTTTTAATTTTTTTAGTTTTTGTCTGGAACCGTCGTTTCTATGGCGCCTTACAGTTTCAACAAGCAACTCTGAAGCTGTAAGATTGAGAGAGGTAGTGAGAAAGACAGGGTTAGACGAGGAAATGTCTAGGAATGTCAAGAGTACGATTATTTATAGACAACAAACTCAAGTGGCGTGTCCACACTTCTCTCCTGCTTAATAAAGTGAACAAAAGACTATTTTTCCCAAGGAAGCTAAAGTATTTTAAAGTTGATAAAACATTGATGTCCATATTCTACCATTCAACCTTAGAAAGTATGATTATTTTTTGTATCACAGCATGGGCAGGGAACACAAGACAACAAGATAAAGAAAAATTAAATCGACTAATTTGGAGGGCATATAAAATTTCAACATCTACATTCCCCTACTTGGATGAATTGTACATAACAGCTTGCACTAAAAGAATTAATTCCATCTTTTTAGACAACAAACATCCCTTGTTCCCTCAAATAAAAACAGCAGTCAGAAGAAAAAGACCTAAGATTCTGATCTGTAACATTTTTACCATCATCGATCAAAATGCTTCCATCTTAACCATCTTGTATAAGTATACTTACGACCTTAGAGTATGCATCAAAATAAAATTGATTGTGTATCTATCTTAAGATTATTATTGTTTATATTGCTGCTCATTTATATTATGCATGTGATTGTAAGCTTACGTGTGTGTGCATGTGTGTGTGTGTGTGTGTGTGTGTGTGTGTGTGTGTGTGTGTGTGTGTGTGCGTGTGTGGGAGGGGGCGTGGGGTAATGTACACGTGATGAAACACCAAACCAATGTACCAGGATCTGGATAATAAATATGCATCTTATCTCATTTTATCTATAACACAGCTGTTGGAATAAATCGTGCCTATCTATTTGTACCATATTATAAAAACAAGCATTTCAGATTAAGCTTGTCAGTCGGAGAACAAGGCAAGCCAAATTAGCACTGAGACAGCACTCTGTTCAAATTACATCTGCCGAGCATACCTCATAGATTTCCTATACAGGGTGATCAAAAAAAAACAGTACACCTTTAATTCTGAATATCTCGCACAAATATTGTACAAGAAGGCTGTAAATTGTAACAGGCATAATTTATTCAAAAGGAATTTGTTTCACATAAATGTACACTGTTGACCAGTTAGACTGCTATAGAATGCAATACGGCACGATTGTTGCAACTTTTTGTGATAGGCCTAATACAAACTGGTGCATCATGCTACGACAATGGGGAAAAGGTTGAAAACGGATTGTTTTTTTAATGTGCCGTATACAGCACAACCATTCAATGGACTTATCCCAGCAAAGTGAGAAATTCGTGTAAAGTGCCTTTCCCATGGACACAACGTGGAACCGAGCTGCCGCAATCTCACGATTAGTAGTCCGGTAGCCTAACCAATAGGCTACTGACGCCACCTTACAAACATTAATATGGGTGCAACAGTTTTTGTTGTTCTTTTGAGTTGCATTTTGTCTCAATATTTTTACATTTACAATGCTTAAATGTTATCCTTTCTGAACAACAAACTAAAGTCAGATAAAAGTTCATATAGCAAACTTCAACCACAATCTTTCTGATCAGTTTGCCTAAAGAATACGGCGAAAAAGTTGGACAACAAAAAAATGACTCTTGAAAATGTAAACATATACATTGAAAAACACAGGGGTTTTTGTCAAAGTTTCAGGCCTTATATTTTGGACACCTTTAGACATGACTTATTACTTCATACAACCACCACAAATGCTGTATATTATTATTTTATTTGCCAGGGGAAAAAACTCTAAGGAACTAGATCCAACTCTTGAAAAAAATCTCCCTTCAAATCATGTTTAAAGGCCCCAGTCAAGAAAACATCCCTCAACGAAAACTCGTCTTCTGCGCAAGTAGTCCCGCTGTTCATTTGTCCCTCCCTCTTACAAGTCACGACAAACAAGGGCAGCCGCACATAGATACACTGCTCTGGGGGTCAAACGGCTGTATTTTGTGGTGCAGGTTACAAACATTACACCAAAACTGTCACAAATCAAGTAATTATTTTCCAGAAAATTTCAAATCTTATTGCAAAACATCAAAATTATGAAGAAAAACACGGGGGCATGCCCTTTCCCCCTTGAATAACCCCCCCCCCCCCCCCCCCCACCTGGTCTGGTCCGAGGCGTGAAAATTGCAAACCCAATAAAGTTTAACATAATCACCCTGAAACACTATTTAAAACTCAACACTTCGTTCACAGAGTTTTTACACGTTTGTATGGAATGAAGATAGACTAAAGGTTTAAATTAATCCAGTTTTCAACCTTTGTAGTCCATACTTTAACTTATTTCTGTTTACGGTCTTGATTAATTTGGAGACAAATTTGCACAAATCGAAATATATTAAGCATTCCGTACCCTTGGTGACATGTATGACCGCCATTAGCGTGCATACAGACCAAAACACATTTTCACATGGATCTTAGAACATTCACAGTGATAGAATAAACATTCCCATGTACTCCTTGCATGCCTTGATTTCTAAAAAAAGCAAACATTTTCATAGATGTGTCAGCAAAATTCTGTCGGTCTTGAGCCTGGCTGGTGACTCGAGGTTGTCAAATTATTGTATATCTATCTCCAACAATCTGAGCGTGCTAAAGTATTCTGGTAAGTCGAAAAACTACAGAAGCACTGCAATTCATCCGCCTTGCTGCTTCTCTTACAGATGTTTGCCTTGAGATTACGGTCAACCTCTAGATCTATAGGTTGGAACGTTTTGCAGTAGAAGCGAAAATTAAAATTAATCGCAAAAAGGCTATGACTTTTCTTTGGAAAGAGCTACGTGTTATCTTCCACTTCCAAGTACATATTTTTTCATGAGTAATATTACGTCCATTAACCACATTTTAGAGAAGCAAAGTGTATATACTGTGATGAAAATCACTCTTTCTAATAACATAAATTGTACATGGGTGTGTGAACTAACAACTATTCACCTGCGTCTCCAAAGATCGTGGCGATCAGATCATAATATTTGACTTTCTTATAGCCATTTTAAAATGTTGCGTTTTTAATTATGATCAGTATAGTTCGAACAGGAACCATTTTGCTCCCACCCCCCCCCCCCCACCCCACCCAAATGTCTCTTAAGTACCTCCAAACCTAGCTGTATTTATACAGTGAAAAGAGCATGCTACGTCTGTTAGTCCTCTGGTTTGGCATACCACTCGTACCTCAAGACCGTTGTGCGTGAGCGAAGAGCCACATCCTTCACGAGGTGACCCTGTTAACCCAGACCTTGCGGGCCAGGGACAGAACACAACGGATCTAGAGGAGACAACCTCGAGAATATAATTCCCAAGCTCAAAGTCGACGTGCCGAGGGGCTGAATGGCGGAGGGTCAGAAGCCAAGAGCATCTTTGTATAACGGTGTCTGACAAGCAGGCTCTGTCAGAAGGACGGGATTATTTCCTGTAAATATTTTAAAAGGACCTGGAGAAATAATTTCCAAATTCAACGGATCATCGCCAGAGCAACGTGGACCATGCACTGAGCTCGAGACCTGATCAAGTACATGGAGAAAAAAGTAGATGCAGATGACGAGGACAGGGAGAGGGAAGAAGAAACCGAAAGCGAAGGGCAGGCGCGAGGAGACATAGGAAAAAGGCGGACAGACTGGGTAAAAAATATATGCAGATAGGATACTGGAATTGTCGCAGCGTGAACCAGAGAAGATCCATCATTGACAGGCTGGTTTATGATTTTGATGTGCTCTTGTTGCAAGAAACTCGGTTAGAGGCTAAGACCAGAATTAACATTCGTGGTTATAATTTTTTAAGCAACCCCATAGATGATGGACATGGAACAGATATTTTGTTGAAAGACAACATTGAACATAAGATTTTGAATGTGGAAGAATGGAGCCAGCATGGTAGGGAAGTAAAATGTATCCAAATTAAAGGCGGCGACATCAGATGGAATGTGTTCAACATCTAAGCTGGGAATAGTTCATGAGAGACACTGGAATTTTTTGTGTGATCTTGAAGAGATGCCCGGTGAACGCACAGTGGGGACTTAAACGCGAGGGTGGGGCAATGCAACAGAGAATGAACAAAGAATAGCACTTAGAGAAGTACTGTAAGAGAAGCCATTGATTTGAATAAACGCAGACTGGCAACCAGACCGGGAGATTCGGACGGGGTTATAGATCTGGCTTTTATGTCATCGGGAGCTACTCTCTACACAAAGTGGAACGTTTTAGGGTAACACGAAAGTGGTCACCTTTCATGCATCGTAATGATTGAAAAGGGAAGCCGCAGACCACTAAGAAACAAACGATGAATGAAAGCTTTGACTTACAAGAAAGACAATGACGCACCGCAAGGAAAACTGCAAAGTAAAGTATCCTGAAAACCGAATAAGAAACAGATTGACAACCACCATGGTGGAACGAGGAATGTGAGAAATGTGAGCAGATTGTACAACCACCATCGTGGAACGAGGAATGTGAGAAATGGGAGAAAGTATGGAAAAGGAAAAGACAAGCGGTCAAAAAATGGCAAAAACTTCGTAAGGACAACACCAGTGAGCAACACATCATCCAGGAAGCTGCCGAAACAAAGAAAAGGAGATGTGTGGATTTTAAGGAAATAGCCAAAGGAGCGAAAAAAGAAAGGTGGGAGAAATTAGTCTGGGAAATCGGAAAAGACAAAGGTATACAAAAATTTTGGAATGTACACAATAGAATAAACAACGGGCGCACAGCAAACTCAATGTCGAATATCAAGAGCATTGATTAAATTACTATTATGAGAGATGATGCAAGCAAAGGAGAAGCCTTTCTTAAAAGATACATCTCACACACTGATCAGGGTGATGCTGAGGCAAGGGAAGAGGTATATCAGAGTTTGAAGGGAATCATGCGGGACGAGGGATATGACAACATCATCACAATAGATTTTGTCAAATCTGTGCTAAAAACTACCAACAACACAACGCCAGGTCCAGTCGGGATACAGTACAAACACTTTAATGAACTCAGTGACAAGGAACTGGAAAAAAAATTGTGGATGACTACAACAGCATCAGGACATCAACTGTACCAGAAGAGTGGCCGCACAGTTATTTAAAGCCACTACCAAAACCTGGGAAGAATCACAAAGAACTCAACGGATAACGCATTATCACCATGCAAAATGTGTATGGAAAAGTGCTAGAAAAATGCATAGCAAGAATACTTATGAGTGAGCAAGAGAACAACGGGAACCTACCTAAGGAGTTATGGAGTTACAGACCCAGAAAGGAAACTTGGAACAACGCAGATGATGGTTGAAGTCTTTCAGAGAGGAGAAGAGACCGTGGCAATAGCATTAGATCTGGAAGATGCTTACAATCATGTAAATTATGAGAGGCTAATGTGTGCTCTGCTCGATTGCGACGTGAATCCGTGGATTGTTAGGTGGATTGCAGGGGCAATGCTAGAAAGGAAAGTGACTTTGCGATGTGGTCAATGGATTTCAAGACCACAGGTGATAAGACCAGGACTCCCACAGGGCTCACCCTTATCTCCCATACTGTTCAATGTCTACTTTGCTCGTATTGCAACGCTGCACAGCGTTGGGCCAGGGAGAATACTAACATTTGCAGATGACAGCTTGGCCTACAAGCAAGGACGGGATCGGCAGAAAATGACACATGAATTACTGCAAGAGGTTGAGAAAATCATGGAGTGGTGTGCTGAATCGACCGCAATGATCAATCCTCAGAAGGCTGCAGCACTGTGGTGCTCTTTAAGCAATCGAATAGTAAAGACAGATGTCCCATAGCTGACGTTAAATGGACAAAATATTTAAAGATGTCAGAAGATGCGGTATCTGGGAGTGGTTTTCGATCGCTGTCTATCCTTCAAAGATCACATAGATGTTGTGGAAAGGGCAAAGAAGGGCTTGAATGCAGTGACGGTCATGGCGGCTTCAGGAATGGAACAAAGGCTACTGCTTCTTATGTATCAGCAGCTGGTCTTAACAGTGATCGATTATGAGCTCGGAGTATTGACCTTGACAAAAACCCTACTGGATAAGTTGGATGGAGTTCAAAATGAAGCCATGCGCATCATACTAGGCTGCACCAGGGATACGCCAATTATCTGTCTCATGTCAGTGGAAAACAGACACAAAGTGGCTCAGGTCAGGGCGTACATGAGGGTGGCGGCTGAAAAGCAACACACATTTCACGAAGCCATTGGAGCGATCAAGGGAAATCGCCTTAAACGAGGAGCTTCTAGGATGGCCGAGGCTGAAAACACCATCAAGGAAGTCTGCCCACTGGAATATATAGAGCGGGGTGAAAAATAGATAAAGATGAATGAGAGACAGCAGGTAGATTGTGGGAAGGTAGTGATTACGCTGAACAGAGAATGTAGAGAGTTGCAGCATAGGGCGACAGATGCTGAGATACGACAACTGACTAAAGACAACTCACCGCATGGATCTGTTAAACGAGGGGGAAATCTGGATGGGGCTTCTCAGCAAGAGTGAGTGGCAGATTGGTGCAGGAACAGTAGAGAGCATACGATATGACAACATCTAGTATGACAATGGAGGTAGAGGCAATCACGCAGGTTCTCAAATGGGTCACAACAACTCGACAAGCACATGTGACCTTTGTCACAGACTCTCAGAGCACTCTGAGAAAGATTGAAAGTGGGAACCTTAGAGCTGAATAGACAGAGCTCCTGAAGAAGACGACACTGAAAAAGTTCACGTGGATCTTCACCCCGGGCCATGCTGGAGTCAAGGGCAATGAGCGGCTGATGTGCTCTCTTGGAATGCAAAACCTGAAGGAAAGCTGTGCCCTGACAAACCTGAAATTGTGCTTTCAGTCAGGGATAAACGAGATAAAGAACAAGAAGAGTCGGAATACCAGCATCTTTAGCGACTTCGTGAGCTTGGAATTGTATGGGACGCCTGCAGAAGATCAAGACTTTGTGACAGGAGCAGAGGGCTATGGAATCAAACGTTGCTTGGAACCGTCAGCATCTACACACTTCGAGATGTACTTCTTCAGGGTACGGAGCGCTTATGAGGATGCCCCTTGTGCAGTGATGTCAGTCCTTCACACAAGTAACAAGTAACAAGTAACAAGTAACAAGTAACCATTTTGCCCCATGTCGCGAGATATTACCTTGATAACTAACGAAGGAGGGATTTATAACAGCGAACCAAAATGCTGTTTGAAGAGAATGGTTGCCCCTTGATGAAAAGTCTATTGGGTCAAAAGGGACGCATTCTCTTCAATGTTGGGAGAATTTTCTACAGAGTCCAATTATGTGTCAACAGCAGTGGCCTCCGCAGAGAAAATGAAGCCTTCGGGATGGAGCCTCCTCTAATGAGTTTTGCTTGTTGACAGGACGGTGGCGCCCACAGCTTAGTCCGATGTAGAGCCATCTGCCAAAAAGTGCTCTTCATCGGGGTACTTTTTAATTAGTTTTTTTTTATATGCGGCCTTGAATATTATGTTGTTTGTGCATGATGTGTTATGTGTGGTGAGATCTTAGTCTATTTTTGCAAAGGTGAGGTGCCTTGGAAGGATGTCGAGGAAAAGAAATTGTTCTTTTTTTCGGGGGGGGCTATGTTTTTGAGTTCCTCGGGGACTATGACACCGAAAATTCTAATGAATTTGTCATTGTTTTTTAATGTATTTATTGTGTCTGGGTGTATTTTGAAAATGCAGCCGTGTGCTGTGTTTTCAAATATTGAAGTCTGTTTAATTGCGTACTGAAATGAAAGATGTGCTCGTCTACATGTTAGTGGTGGTATGTTGGCTTTGGCAAGAAGGTTTTCCATCGGAGAAGTGCGGAAATCTCTCAGGACGATGCAGAGTCATTTGCAGCATACGAGGTCTTGACTTTTCAAGATGTGGGGTCTTGCCGATCGATATACCTGACATCTGTAGCCAAACCTGGATTGGACAAGGGAACAGTAAAAGTGGAGGAAGTGTTTTGAATCCTGGCACCACTCCGGACGGGATATGATTTTTTGCGTATTTAAACCTTTTGGCACCTCACACGAAAGTCTTTTATGGGAGGTATGAAAGTAAGTATTTTATTCCATATTTTTCCGAGGAAACGAGCTTGGTCCGGGACGGGAATCCTTTCCATCCACATATCGTCAAATCCGCTGCAGTACATCTCTGTCTGATAGGCAGAAATGTATTGCAACCGTCTAAGACGGGAAAATGTGATACCATCAAGTTTGTACAGCTGTGTATGCAGATTTCTTTCCATAGATCTTAGCTGAGGGTTATTGGAACGGCACTACATCAGAAAGACGTCAACGAATAACGAGCGGTCTATGTTGTTTTGAAGGGTCTCATGAACTATGGGGGTGATTTTGATTTCGAAGAAAAGAAGAGAAAGGGTGCTTCCTTGAGAAACACCATCCTCCTGTAGGTGTGGATCGGAAAAGGAGAATCTAACACGAACCTGGAAGGAACAGCTCTAAAGAAACTTGGCAATGAAGGCAGGCAGGGAGGTGACCGCGTAGGCCGAGGGCGTGCTGGTCTCTAAGAATTCAGTGCTTCCAGGTTGTGTCGAAAGATTTCTTTAAGTTGAAAAAGATGGTGATCACATGGCCTCCTTCAGCAAATGTCTCACGTATAAAAGTCTCCAGGTGGACCACGCGAGAGAGAGTGGATCGAGTTTTCCTGAATCCACACTGGAAACCAATCAGCGAGCGCGTCGTCTCTAGAAATCACATGAGTCTCCTGCAGATCAACTTTTCTATAGGTTTGTATGGCGATTAGTCTGTAGTTGGATGAGTGTGTGTGGTCTTAGTTTGGCTTGGAAATTGGAATGACAGTAGCAAGTCTCCAAGGCTCCGGAAAGGTGCGCAAACGCCACATGTCATTGTATACGTATAGAAAAAGTGTAAGTACTTCTGTTGGTAAGTGTCTAATGATCTAACGGTGTATGTCATCCCGACCCGGTGTTGTAGTGCCCATGTTTGAGATGCAAGATGCTAGTTTGTCTAGAGTAAATGCTGCGTTGTTGGTTTCTGTGTTGTTTGAGTGGACGATAAGGTGCTTTTATTGTTTTCTGTTGGTTTTGATGTTTTGGAAAACGGTATTGTAGTTGGTTTTAGTTAATTTTTTGAGTCAGATGTAGCTATTGTAGTTTTGATGTCTCTGTGTGTTTCTACGGTGGTGCCATCCGGCCTCTAAACATGCCGGATAGTGTCTGTGTGTCTACCCAAAAACTGTTAAACTATTTTGAACACTTTGTTGAGTGGTGCCTGACTGTTGATTTTGGATATGTATTTTGGGAAAGTTTTTCATTTGCTTCCCCCGAGGTATCTATGTGCCTCAGCTCGAGCTCGTAAGTAATTAGTTTTGTTTTCTCAGGTGTTGTCGACGGCTCTCCGATATGCTACCTCCTTTTTCTTTAGAGCATCATCATATTCCCCAGAGAACCAGACCTTGTACATCCGGGATTGTGGAGATGTTTTAGTATGTATTTGAGACATATTTCTAAAAGCGTTTCATGAAATTTGTTATAGTTAAGGCCGAAAGTGAGGTTCAAAATCTGGGAGCATTCTATGGTGAACCCGTCCCAGTATGCTTTTTTTTAAATTGAAGCGTTCCGAAATCGTTGTGTAGACTATTGTTTATTATAGGAAAATTGTCCGTACGGTCATCCAGCACAACCACTCAAGATCTGGAAATAAGTCAGGGGCACAAAGGGATCAAGGGGTAATGTACCAAAAGGGTAGGACCAATCATTCAAGAGGCAGATGTTTTGAAAGAAGAAATCTCCGATAATTTTTTTCCTTTTTGATGTGTGTTTTTGTCTCCCCCAAAAAGGGATGTGGGCGTTAAAATCTCTTAGCAAAATTAAGGGCTTTGGATGTTTGAGCTTCATGTCATTTAGTTGGGCCACTTTGAGGGGGAGAAGACCGTGATTAGTGTGTGTGCAGGTTGACCCGTACATGAATTGCTTGGAGGGTCGTCCTGAGATATGTTTGTCTGCGGAGTGTTTTGTTATTGGGGGAGATAGTGGTTCCACCGAAAGCAATATGGCTCTCGGCGTTAATATGATGATGCGCAGTAAAACTTCTTACTAAGTCTTAGGTTGAAACCGGGGCGAACTTGACCTCCCTGATACAGCCCACAAGTGGGCACAGCGTGGCATGTAAGTGTTTCAGTTCTGCACAGGAAGGTCGAAGACCTCTGGCGTATTTTAACTTTTTTTTTGGGGGGGGGGGGTGGGGGCAAGTGTTTTGCGAACACTAACCTTCTCAAACAAGGGCAAAAAATCTCGAATGTCCCGTGGGCAAGTTGCGTGCTTAAAGATTCCCTTGGTGGTCCAAAATCGATAATAGCAGGCTTTGGCCGCCATCCGGGCAAAATTCAAAATGTCCTGCCAACTAATAATGTTTGGTTTGCCCGCACACTCATATGACCTTAGGCAGTTGCGAGTGCCGTGAAACATTCACCAAAATAAGACTAGTTCTATTGTAAGAGTAGAAATTCTTTACAATACCCTTTGTCGGGAGATCGTAATTGTGCGTGGGTTAAAGTTTTACCACTACGTGACAAGCGTGAAGCATCTGCTTATGTGAGGAATGTCGTTAAAATGATACTGACCACACGCGTGACGGTGTCTCTTCACCTGCGTGACCTGTGTTGATTGATTCTCTATGTGAGGCTGGCCTAAAGCGTCACTGGTGAGCTGTGACGTAGGCCATACGTATGCAAAATGCGTGTGAGGAGCGGGAAGTATTGTGTACTCTACCATTTTCCACACGACGGAGATTTGTAATGTTATGTTATTATTATTATTATTATTATTATTATTATTACTATTATTATTATTATTATTATTATTATTATTATTATTATTATTATCATATATTGTATGTATTTATTATATATATATTTAAGTAGAAAACTTTTTGAATTTCACATCAATTACTGTGGAAAAATATGATTGAGTTAAGAAAAATTGACACAAATTGCTGTCCAAAGTATGGGTGGCATTGATTTCACCCGTAAGGAGATCGCTACCCTAGAATTACAAAGTTATATCAGCTCAGTATCTAGCTTTGGGAAATTTGACGTCAAAAGGTTTGAGTTTCGCAATATGTCAGGCTTTTTCGAATGCCGTTAAAATTATCTAAATGTCGTGATAACGATCCCGAATAATGTGTGATTTTAATAGAGCAGATGGAACCTTGAACTTTCAGGAAAATAGCGAGTCCAGAGTTTATCTTTGTGTCACCTTTCAGTTGAAGGGATGGTTAAGCACATTTGGGGCATAAGAGGTACATGAATAGGCCATAGAGAACGTCCAGCTGAATAGTTGTTGATGGAAATTCAAAGAATTGGGAAATGACTTCATTTGAGTTGTTCGCCACGTTCCTGTGGTTCATTTTTCGTTTGGAAGCAGATGAAGAAGCAGAACGCAGAGGCTCATCAGAGGCAGATGGTAATGGTACGGCCAGGAGAGGACAGTGGGGCCTATTTGACTTTTTTCTTGCTGTTTCGAGCAGCTGTCAGTTGCGCTTTTCTACTCAGTGAGACACGTGCCATCTGACTTGGTTGCCTTAGAAGTGGTTTTTGTTGCGGGCATGATTGTTTGAAAGCACAAAATAGTAAAAAGGGCTCATACTTTGATGCTGGTGAGATGTTTGGGATTCTGCCAACGACAAAACACCCCAATTGGAATTACTCTGATCTGATCCACATCACAAGGCAGGTGTTCGTGATAATATCAAATGATCAAAGCTCTGAGGAAAACCACTTTCAATAGCACAGCTTAGTAGAGTTGGGTATTAAGGACTTATGACTGCGAATCAGTGTGAACATGATTGACTGTAGACTATAAGACCTGATCATAATCTTCTTTTAGTCACTCTCATAATCCTTCCCAGCCCCCATCCCTCTTACCCCAGCCACATCTGGGGAGACACAGATATAATTATTCTAATGCAATGCACCACTAATAGTAATTGGTGGGCATGCTTCGATTTCAACACTATGAACTGGACACTTTTAAGCACAAGGGGGCTATCCCGAAAAAAATACTGTATTGAGAAAATCGAAAAAGTTTTTTCCCCTTGTTCAGTTTATTTAAAAGACAAGGAGAGTTTTCTCTATTATCAAACAAATATACAGACCAATGAAACCAAGTATATCCTGTAGGTAGGGCAAAGCCCACTTTTGGTGTAGGCCAAGATTTCTGGAAACCCCCGAAATCTGGGTTAGCCCGCTTGTCCTTAAAAGCGACCAACTCAAGGTAAGCCTACAGCAGAATTCTCGTCAAAAGGTTAGTGTATCTTCATGTGTCTAGATTCTGGAACCTACCACTGGTCTCTGCACACTGTAAGCAAAATCTTGAATCTCCGATCTGACAGATCTGGAATCTAAAGTAGTTCTCGTCTGACTCTTACGGGCCTCAAGTTGTTCCTTTAAAGTAGAACTGTATTTCTATTTCCTCTGTAGATCTAACATTTTTGACAGATCGACAATAACATGAGCTCAAGCTACAGTATTATTGCTGACAGCACACGTGTGAGCAAAACAAAAACTTGACGAACATGGGGAGAACGAGAAAGGGTCGTATGTCCTCATCATGGTACAGCAACAATGAGCGCCGAAAAGCGCTAAGTCGGCCATATCAGGTTGCAAAAAAAGCACAATCAATTACAGTATAGTCAATATATCATTGTAAAATGAATACCTACCGTTTAGTGTTGTTGAGCCTGTCTTGTTTCAGCAGAAATGCACAGAGTACTCTTCCTCGTTCAACTGAAAACGAAATTCAGGGAGGCCGCCATTGTTTATTATTGGGCTAAGGAAATCCGCGGTTACTAGCAACTCGACCAATGAGAGCGAACTTTTTACGCAAATCATCCCACAGGCCAATCAGCATTTAGTATTTTTTAAATAGGGTCCTGGTTTTGTATAGCGAGGATTTCTCAAGGTGGTTTCTTCATTAATGACGTCGAGTCTGTCAAACTGCCGGGATTGCAAGCCTTCCAAATTCGAGTACCGTACGGGAACTTGAAGATTCGGTTGCTAAGACATACTTTGTGTAAATTTCAATGTTTTCTACATTTTTTTTTCATACACCCTACCTACTTCAAAGCCATTTAAACTTGATTTCTATGCATTTTTTAGATTTGACACAACTTTAAATAAATTCCTCATATGTTTTTCTATGAGAAACATCCAAAATCTAAAAATCGGTATTGAGCCACTAAAATATGTGAAATTGGGTCTCCGTCTCCCCCGCGGTTTGCCTTTAAAGAAGCTTTTTAGCTATTAATTCTAAATTTGACTTATCGCGACGTGAGGAGTCGCAGCTTCGATTAACCCACAAGGTACTCCTAATATACCGTATGTAATGTGGGTGTCATGAAATTAATATATTAAAAAGTTTTGTGACAAAATGCGACTGATCCATTTGGAGGAAAGAAGGGGGTGGGGAGGGGGGCAGAGGTTGGGACATCAAAATTAAGATTCCTGTTCTTCACATTTACGGAATAAACTTGCGCAACATGATATAAAACTAAACTATACTTTATTGTGTAATGAACTCTAGTTTGAAAATTCTTCCTTTAGCTTCCTTTAGATTTACGAGATCTCCGCACATTTTTACAATACTTTACCCAACCACACTAATTTATTGTCTATAAGATGAATCCATATCATTAAATTCAAGAAACAGCTGTGATTCTGGCGTACAAAAGATTGGGGATGTCAGTGCTTATAACACTTCAACGACAATAAAACTAACGAAACCAACAGATTGCATGGTTTTGTAAAACTGTATCTTCAATCAAAGACATAATACTCGTACCTTTTACAGTTTGCATTTATTTTATGGAAATAGCTTTTTTCAGCATTAATCCATAAAACAATTAATTTTAGAAGAGGAAGAATAAGAGAGGAGGGGGAAAGAGATAGAAGGACGACTTTGAAACATAAAAACATTAAAGCCAGATATAAATGACTCACAATTCCAAATTGTATTTAATGTTCATGTTCAATGTCCTTTGCAACACTGTAAAGTAATTTAGAGGGCTCTCGTGGCCTAGAGGTTAAGGTGTTCGCCTCTCATTCAATGGTCCCGGGTTCAAATCTGGATAGCGACGGAAATATTTCTTCTCTAAAATTGTCTCCCTTCACCTCCTTTTCTGCTCAAGCAATGTTCTGTCGTCTGCTTTCGTCTCCACTTTCTTCCTCCCACCCCCTCACCTCTGGGCTTCTGACTCTTTCTGCAGCCTTTCTTCTGCTATTCCTTGGCTCCTTCTTATTGCTGTCTTTCCACCACACCCCTGATCTTCTGGTAGGAAAGATCCACACCTAGCCTACTCGGACAAGGACGAAAAAATCTTGGAGATCTCGTGTGCAAGTTTCCCACGTTAAAGATCCCTTGGTAGTATAAAATCGATGAGAGTAGGTTTCGGCCGCCAACCGGGCAAAATTCAAAATTTCCTACCAACTGAAAATGTTTAATGTGTCCCGCGCGCTCATATGATCTTATGCAGTTGCGCCTCTCAGAAGGGACTCGACTGGCACACAGTGGACATAGCACGATTTCGTTCTCTCAGAATAACAAAGTTCTATCTGGCATTTTGGCCGTTTTGAGTTACTAGAGCAATGAGGTCAAGAACCAAAATGCTCTATCTGTCTATCAAAATCGTAAGATTTATTGGAGCTGTTATCAAGATTTTTTTCAATGAAATGCATTCTAAAAAGCTTGACATATTATTTTGAAACTCAAAACATTTTACGTCAAATATCTCAAAACTACATACTTAGCAGGTAGAACTTTGTATTTCAAGGGTAGTGACTTGACAAGAAATGTCGACTGCTTTTGCTGTGTTTTGCAAAAATAAGCATCACTGACTGCAGTTCTTTGAAGAGGAAAACATTGAGGTATTTAGGGGTTTTTTATGTTCATTCTGGAATTCACTTTACCTTCTTAGTTTCGATGGTGCTAGATTCGGCCAAACTTTGTAAATGGCTTTATTAGCGTTCTCTTGTAAAACTGTTCATTTGACCAGCCTCTGTGTTGTAGCAGTTGGGCACTTTGCCGTTGCATGCAGAAGGTTTGAGTTCGATTCCCGCCGTGAAGGGGGGTGTTTATCGAGTATCTTTGTCTTTCTCCTGGGATGTCTTTTTCCGGGTTGGCCTCCGTAGGCAAAGTCGAAGCCCGTCTATTAAATTAAATTATCGAAATCATGTCGATGGAGGCGTAAAAACGCTTACATTTTCATGGGTTTTTTCTACTCCTTTGTCATTGGCGTGAGGTGTTTTTTATACTTTGACATGGTCTGAAATTTTAATCTTGCAAGCATGCTAAACCCTTGCAAGGATTTTTATACAACGTAACCATTGAAGTTTGAGGGTTGCAAGAAAGATGAGGAGTGACGGACGGGAAATTGGGCATGCGCAAACGTTGGAGGAATCAAATATAAATTTGACGCAAAAATACGCCACCATGTGAATAGTTTTCATGCATAACTTCTAGGGTACAGTGTGGATGTGCTCTCTAGAATAATATTTTCATTGAAAAGGTACCACTAGCCCGACAGTTTCAGCTGACTGGTCCCAAGTTTTGGACTCGGATAGTTCATCAAGTTAAGCACGCTTAGCTGGGGCCGTAACTCTGCTATGTTCGAGGGCAGGTGAGTGTACGATCCCCGAAAAGCGATAATGTACACATTATGTACATGACTATAAAAAAACGTATGCGATCTCCGAAAAGCGATTGTCTACATATGATGTACTTGGCAATAAAAGAGTATACGATCCTCGGAAAGCGATTGTCTACATTATGAACTTGTCTATAAAAAAATTATGCGATCTCTGAAAAGCGATAGTATACACTTTATGTACTTGGCTATAAAAGAGTATAAAAGATCCCCTGAAAGCGATTGTCTAAAAATGATGTACTTGGCTATAAAAGAGTAGTATGCAATCCCCGAAAAGCGACTTCAGTACATACCATGTACTTGACTACAGAATAGGTTCGTACTCGGTGGAATCCTTGAGCATAATCTGACTTTGTGATATACAACACATACAACATTTTATATGATGATTAATATAATAAGTTATACTTTTTTATAATTTAAGTACGATTACCAACATACCACCCAGCGCAACGTGCCTACACCAAAAGATTCGGTGGCAACAAGGCCAGAATGCGACCGAGAAAGACCTGGATAGATGGAGTCTGGGAAACACTAACCACTCACGACGTCTCCCTGACCCAAGCTCTCCGGCAGGCGACAGAGAGACGTCTCTTTCTTCCAGCGACACCCAAAAGGGTATAAGCGGAGGATAAAAGTAAAAGTAAATTAAATAATTTAAGTGTCTCTCTGGACACTGACTGCATGTTTCCAAAGCCAGAACAGCTGTTCATTCTGTGAGCTGGTTGACAGTACTAGGAATAATATAATCTATTCATGAGCGGTATAATAATTATTATAGCATTGCACCCGAAAGGGTGTTGAAAAAGAAGAATAACTGTTATTGTGTTGAAGAAACGTTGGGAAAGAAC
>NW_004797393.1:897748-898831 GCF_000002075.1 Aplysia californica
TTTTTGTTGTTACTTAAAAGAGTTGTTTTAAATCACAAATGTATTTACACCGAACTTAAATATTTTAACTTTTTAGCATTTTAAAGTAAATTAGTTAACCAGTCGTGAAGTGAACTTTTGCAAAAGTGAACAACTTGTGTTTCGCGCGCTCATATGACCTTAGCAGTTGCGAGCGCCGTAAAACCTTATACTATACACAAATACACACATATACATACACACATATACACAAACACATACACACATACAAACACACACGCGCAGTATATATGTATATATATGCACACACACACCAACGCACACACACACACACACACACACACACAAACAAACAAGCAAATAATCAAACATGCCTGCTGCAATAAAAATTAAATGGGCAGTATTTGGGTCGTAACCTGAAAGAAAAGAAAAACAGCAAACGACCACTCTAATAAAAAATCATCGCAATTTATTCCGTCGCAGGAATAAGTATCCACGTTGATCGTATAGCAAGTATTTGAAGGTTTGACGTATCACTGACTTGTTGGTGGACTATAGGAGTTGATAGCGGTTCTGTCGTTCTATGGTAGTGGTCACTCATGACGGTATCTGGTCAATTCCTGCAATTCTCTCTCCACTTCCTTGATCTCGGCCTCTTTGTAAGCTGGGGGGAAAACCGTGTACTTAGTCTAAATGTGTTTAAGAATATTATTATGCCTCCTAACGAAACATTGAATTTAGAACAATTCAGCTGGCTGCCTAATCCGATTATAGGCTGAAACAAAAAATGCACTACACGACAAGCACAAAGACGACAAAACACTACAGGCTGAAATCAAGACTGTAACAAAGGCGAAAAACGGGCGCTCTCTCTCTCTCTCTCTCTCTCTCTCTCTCTCTCTCTCTCTCTCTCTCTCTGTGTTTCTCTCTGTGTCTCTCTCTTGTCTCTCTCTTTCTCTCTCTCTTTCTCTTTTTCTTATTTCTCTATCTCACACACACACACACACACACACACAAATACACACATGCACACACACATACACACAAATACACACACACACATACACACACACACACACACACACACACACACACACACATGCA
>NW_004797393.1:901737-903154 GCF_000002075.1 Aplysia californica
TGTGTGTGTGTGTGTGTGTGCGTGTGTGTGTGTGTGTGTGTGTGTTACCTCATCATGTTCCGAGCTTACCTTTGCCTTGTAGATCATCGATGATCTCTTCCACACTCACACCTATCTGCCTTGCAGCCTGCACGTCTCTCATCAACTTGAGCTCCACAATCCTCACCGCTATCCCAAGAAAGGAGAGGGGGGAATTAGAACTGAATTTCACTCTATCTATCTATCTATCTATCTATCTATCTATCTATCTATCTATCTATCTATCTATCTATCTATCTATCTATCTATCTATCTTTTTATCTATCTGTCTATCTGTCTATCTATCTATCTTTCTCTAGCTCTCTATCTCTAGCTCTTTAGCTCTCTATCTACCTATCTATCTATCTCGTTGTCTATCTAGCTCTCTATCTCTCTAATTCTCTAGCTCTCTATGTCTAACTATCTACCTACCTACCCATCTATCGATCTATCTATCTGTCCATCTATCTATATATCTATCTCCCTATCTCTCTATCTCTCTATCAATCTGTCTCCCAATCTTTTTGTCTATCTATCTCTCTATCTCTTTATTTGTTTAGTTTTAGTAAGTGTTTTACGGCACATGCAACACAATAAGGTCATATAAGTGCCAAAGATTAGAGGTGTTACAGAAGAGTAACAAACACAAGAATGGAGGGGAGAAGAGGGCGACAGACGTTTGATAGGAAAGCAGGAGCAAACCACGCCAGAGCACCCGCCAACCACCAACTACCTCTCTATATCTATCTATCTATTTATCTATCTATTTATCTATCTATTTACCTGTCTATTTATCTATCTATCTATCTATCTATCTATCTATCTATCTATCTATCTATCTATCTATCTATCTATCTATGAGCTATTCACGAAAGGTTGGCAAGAATCGAATGCCTTCTTTACGGTATCTGTGACAAAAACACCAATGAAGATTTGTATAGAAAAAACTTTTTTTCGGTGGAGTAAAAAAAAAAAAAGTTATACTAAGCAGTGTGTAATTCCTACAAATTACTTTTAAAAAACTATTTATGCTCACACCTTTTCGACATAGGTGACGGTGCTTTTAAATGAATGTTCATTGTGTATTTGGTGAGAATACCAATCCAGTTAGAGGCTTTAGTGGTACTCAAATCTCAAAATGATTGAGAATAATGATATGTGCCTAGTAGTTTTGATAGGGGTTTCTTTGATTTTTTGTTTCGGTAAGTGTTTTACGGCGCTCGCAACTGCATAAAGTTATAATATGAACGAGCGATGTGCCTAACATAAAACATTCCAGTTTTGATTTCAGTATGCTTCCATTATGTCGAAGCGGTCGAAACGTGTGACTGACTCACTTCACTTACCTTGCAATTAAGGTACCCGACATTTTTAATCGAGAACTTTGAACCGCCTCCAC
>NW_004797393.1:905447-906458 GCF_000002075.1 Aplysia californica
ATAGATAGATAGATAGATAGATAGATAGATAGATAGATAGATAGATAGATAGATAGATAGATAGATAGATAGATAGATAGATAGATAGATTAGATGAGTTGTCATGATTATCGCTTTGCGTCAGAGTTTGATCAAGGGTTGGACTAGGTACCCTCAAGACGTCTGGGTGACCCGAATGGATACAAGTATGTGTAGAAAAAACGTGATTTATCACGTAGAGTTGCGAAGGTCCCTGAAATTACCTTGCCTCATTGTTTTTTGAGTAGTGACGTTTCGTGAACAGGTGACTGTATCCACCAAGCGTTTACGTACGCCGAAATGAAATTAATGCTGTTGCTATACGTGGGTGAAAGCCAGGTTAACCCTACCAGTACGCCCTGGGGTCATTTTGTTCCCAGGGGTTGTATTCTTCACATTTTAGAATACTTCAAGCTTGACGATCTCTTTAAAACTTTCAGTATTTCTCAAAAAAATCATTTTGACATACTGCTGCGCAAAGCGTATGGATCGGACTAACGAGTAAATTTCCTCTTAGGACAGTGGTGGCACAGAGTTCCACGCGTCCTATGGATACGATAGTAAAGCACGACGTAACAATTCCGGGGTGGGTTGGGTTTTTTTTGGTTCAATGTCCTGACAATTCTTGTGTTAAAAATGTCATTTTATGTTTATACTTTCAGAGAAATAGAACGAAAGAAAACATGTATAGAGACGTATCGTCATGAGAGTGTTGGACGGGTGCCGTTGGTATTTCTACATTCTTAAATGTTCCTTTTTTGTTTTTGACGCTCTGTCAAGCTTTTTTCCCAAACATTAAATGGTCCCCTTTGTGTCAATGTGCTTCTCTTTATTCAAACAAACAATCATGATCAGGGATACTTTTAAAGGCGAGCTGCAGTCAACATAGTCCAATACAGATACCCATAGTCGAGGAAATAAGTGGTCATCTAGACGGGTTGAAGTCTTGGATAGTCTCATTATATTTTTTTTTACTCAAAGAGTGTGGGGGGG